>NW_027112056.1:321618-329093 GCF_000696795.3 Halyomorpha halys
TTTATATTAATTTTTATAGCTATCTGAGGAAGGTTCACACCTCAAGACGATATAACGGTACCATAGAGGTCACGTTGCACTGGGCTATCGATATTCTATCACCTTTCTCCTACATCACAACCCACATAGCTTATATAACAGATATATAAAGAAGAATAATATATAATATACAAACCATAAGATATAATATATATGTTGAAATAAAAACAAGACTGTTACATCTGAGCGCGGCACGTACGGGGAGGAAAACAAGACGAGATGGAGCGTTAAATTGCATAGGGATCCTTGAACAAGAGAGCTCCATTTGGAAGGCAGGCATTTGTCAGGAGAGGCCTTCGATACTCTATGCTAAGTCTTCTCTCACCACCTGGATCTTATATTTACTATATTTTTTACATAGAGAACATTATTTAAAATACATAAAAACCCCTGTATAAAGGACGCAAATGGTAGCTGATTTTTTGCCATTTACAATAGCTTTGAATTAGTAGGGGTATTCATGATCTTTGGTTTAACATGTTAAAGCTTGTTAAATGGAAAAACCCATGTTAAATCGAAAAAATTGCCTTCTTTTACCGTGGTAAAACGAAATAACATTTAACATGGCTGAGAGTCTGTTACTTAGTCTGTTAAATGGAGAATGACGTCACACACTAGACCAGTTGAGATCGCCGCCATTTTTGTTGTGACAGCTCAGTTCTTTCGTGTGTTTGTGGTATTCATATCCCTGTTATTAAACCAGAATGGATAATTTTAATGATACATTTGAGAAAAAAAAACAATGTAATTTCATTCTACTATCTGAAAATTTGTAAACGCTCGCCAGATAAAAATCTCACTATATGAACCATGTAATTATTCTTAGGGGACATATGTCCCAGAATAAAGTTATTTTTTCATTTCATTTCATAATCTAAACTTTCACACAAATTCCACTTTTCACTCACTCTAGGCATGTTGTAATTAATTACTTAAATCAAAACTGAAGTAAACAATAACATGAGGGTCTGGAAGGAAGGTTATAAACATAAAGGCTTATACAACAAGTTGCTGACAAAATCCGCTAGGGGCTCTTATGCATTTAACGTTTAACATGACTTCAAATAGGGCTGCTCACAATCTTATAGTTATAACATGTAACATGGTAAAACATTTAACATTTAACACAACATCATGAATACCCCTATTATGTTGTTGTTGTCTGGGGCTTTAGGACGTAAAACACTGAGGTCATCAACGCCCATGTTTCGTGCTTTATAATTATATTTCATTTATATTTATAATTCTATTTCACTATATTTTTCTCTTTAAATAATTTCGAAAAAAAATTTAAATAATTACTAAACTTCCCAACCACCCAAACCAACTCGTTTCTAACCTGGCTTCTCCTTCACTACCTAATAATCCTCCTAGACGTCTGAAAAGAAGATGACCTCGAGATCTTCTCCTTTAGAAATGTTTTTAGAGTTCTATCAATGGGTAGATTCTCCACATGTTTGTATCATGTCACTATGTCACCTAAAGCAAATTTACTTGTTGTATATATGTTATACAGTTTTAAATAACAATAAATAAATGATTAAAAAAATAGAATTGACGTAAAAAAAATAATTTTAAAGGTTTAAATCTTATTCAAAAGGCCATTCTTTTTTAAGAAAACCAAAACCATTTCCAGGTTCTTCTAGTCATCATTCAGAGCATCCGATACACTCGGTTCTACTCCCAATCTACTCAAGTTCGGGGAATAGAAATGACATTCCTCAAATATGTGACTGATCGTAAGTACACTGTTGCAGTATTGACATTTTGGCGGTGGTTGCTTATTGATCAGACATGTATGAGTTAAATTCGTTTGACCTATTCTCAATCTGGCTATAGCTACCTCCTCCCAGCGATTGGAACGGTTTGATGTGGTCCATAGTGTAATGTTTTTTTAAAATTAATATGTAATTGTATGCATATTCAGAAGGAATAATAATTAATTCCAATCAAACGCGATTTTTTCAATGATTTATTTTATTACAAAACATTTTTCACAAAGAATAATCATATCTAAAATGTCTGAAAATAACAACAGAACACATCCGTAACTAACAAAATTATTTTGTTCTAAAAAGGCTTAGTGAACCCTAAGGCTTCCATGCCGATACCATGAATTTCTCTCAACATACGCACGTCCAGTGACACCCGTACATACCTGAATCTACAAGATCAGTCTTGATGTAATCCTCTTACCTACGCTTTGGTTTACCCCTCGGCTCAGTATTAATTGAAAAGTATTTATGAGGTTATGAGAGAAAAACGCAAATATTTTATTGGCACACAAATAATAATAAAATTCCATATTTACTTACTGCAATATGCTCCACAACTAACAAATACTTACTAATTATATTAAAAATCAAAATTTGGTATAAAAAAATTTCGTACAATTGCAAAAATTCAGAGATATGATAATCTTATGATGGTTAAAAAAGAAACAGCGAATTAAATATTAAAAAAAAAGAGATAGATTTAATTTTTTTTCTGATTTTCTAAAATTTCAAAGCACAAGATAACTTCAGTCTAGAATTACCGAACTTGACGCAAGTTCCTGAATGTTAAGTAAGTCCTCATGAATGTTTCACACTGGGATTAATTCCGTCCAAATGGATTGGGGTTCGAAACCAGAGATAAGAATTCAAGGTTTTTTTTTTTTAAAGAAAGTTTACTGATTAAATATTCAAATAAACTTTAAATTATAACTTTTTTTTTAAGTTGTTAGAGTATGAGTATTTATTTAGCAGGGGTGGAAAAGATGTTTCTGTTTAATACACAGCAGAAAATTTTAAAATCAACTTTGTTTCTCTAATAAAATTTTATTTATTTCAAATTAGAATAAAGGAACAATCTTGGCAATGGTTAAAGTAATATAAGTCCAAATTTATAAATTCCGTAAAAGACATAACCTATTTCTATTCTGACATATACTAAATTAACCGCTCTTACTGGATATAAGCAGAGAATTGAATTTTCTACTTATTGTGTATAAACGCCAATTTAATACTTTATTCAAGTCAACTCAGTCATTCCTGAAATCCATGTGCGTCGTTTGTGGGCATATGTTCGAAACATTCCGTTAAACATGTAATTGTTTAGCCATATGTCTTCTGGAGTCGACAAAGCATCTGTCTTTCGAGGACGTGGTTAATACACAAAGAGATGTTTTTCATAATAATAATTTCTTAAATAACAACTCGTCGGTAATTTGGGGAACAGTACGTCAAAATATCAAATGGTACAAAATGTTTCTGACCTAAAATTTTCTCCTAGAACGATTATTATGAGATTGAAAATTGCTTTTTTTTTTTTTTATTGGAAAAATACATTCCGTCACACTCAAGGACTATAGTTATTAGAGTCAAGTACGCAATCACACCATAAATACAATTTTACTAAAAAGAAAAATTAAATTAATAATGATAATCAAATAAATATTTAAAAATACAATAAAATAGATGATAAAAAATACAAAATATAATAAAATAAAAAAAATTCTTCAATTTCCTCATTTGTATCTTTTAAATTGGAACTAGTAAGAGAATATAAAAGAACTGCCACGCGAAACATTTTTATTTTCGATTTTTAAGATTGACTCAGTAGCTCTGAAAATTTCATCCTACCTTCTGTTTAAGTTTATGAGAAGGCGAAAAAAGTGGAAGTGTTCAATGTGCAGTATGTGTTTAAAAGTAAATCAAAGAATACTTAAGTGTGAAGACAATTATAGAATGAATCTCAGAGATTTAGTATAATACGTATTAATACTAAAATTTCTATGAGATCTCTAGCTAAGCAAAATAGTTTTCACAAAAAGTCGACAGGAGTAAAGATAAAGGATTTTTCCAATTATATTACTTAACGTTGTTTAAGAAAATAGAAAGATGGTGCAGATAAGCGAGTTCTTACTGGAACTACCACTATTTTTTTGATTTTCGAAAAAAAAAAAATATGAACAAAAGATTTTTATTTTTCTGCTGCTGTAAACGATGCGTAAGGCAATCGGTACATTTCCTAACTCTGCTTTTCAGTTCCAATCTGATATTTAAATTCTTATTTTTTTCTCCTTTATGTTATTTATAAAATTCTTAAATATTTTGTATTCATTCATTTTTTATTATTGCTAAAAATGTGAACTGTTAATTTTTTTCAAATAAACCGAAGTAAAACTACTTCAGAGGAAGATTTTTGAAGGATTCGGGATTAAAGTCCTGTCGGACTATTTGAATGAGGATAAGCCCTAGCATAGATTAAAGATAATTAAATATTACATTGACATGTGGAGTTTAATCAAAATAGTTGAAATGATTTTCGAAAAAATCGAAACTATAAAAGGGCACTTTATGTCAGTCGATTTTTATCGTAAAATTTGCTGTCACATCCCAGGTATATAACTGCCTTAAATAAGTAATTTCCGTATCGTAGGACTTTTCGTTTTTGAACTAGGCTGTTCATTATGTTATTTGGATTCAACTTCAAAACATGTATTTCCATCGAAAACTCGAATTCGAAATTTTTCACGCTTTCAATACTTTATCTTAATATATATTCCTATACTAGTGGTATTCAAGATGTTGTATAATATGTAAAATGTTTTTTTTTTTTAATAATTTATTTATTGATATTTACAACTGTATACATATATACACATCAAGTAAACTTGCTGTAAGTGATATTATGACATGATAAAAACATGTGGAGAATCTACCCATCGATAGAACTCCAAAAACATTTCTAAAGGAGAAGATCTCGAGACCATCTTCTTTTCAGACGTCTAGGAGGATTATTAGGAAGTGAAGGAGAAGCCAGGTCAGAAACGAGTGGATGTGGGTGGTTGAGAAGTTTATCATGGAAGGATTGGTATCTGGTTCTGGCCAAATCTGCAACATAGGGGACATTGAGGTCCTGATGGATGATTTGATTTGTGACAAAGTAAGGAGAGCATTAAGGGTTTTACGAACGATTTTGGACTGTAAGGATTGGATTCGGGAGGAATTAGATGGTTTAGTGGAGCCCCATAGCTCAACTCCGTGTGTCCAGATAGGCCTTATAATAGTCATGTAGATCAGTCTTTTGTAATGGATTGGAAGTTTGGACCGTTTGCTTAGTAAATATGTTAAATGTTATGTGTAGGATTATGACCAGCCCTATTTAAAGTCATGTTAAGTGTTAAACGCATAAGAGCTCCTAGCGGATTTTCTGAGCAACTCGTTTTATAACCTTTCTTTCCAAAACTTCTTGTTATTGTTTACTTTTAAGTTTTGATTAATGTAATTTATTACACCATGCCGAAAGTAGGAGTTGTGTGAATATTTCACCACAGAGTGCACTGTTGATCTTATAACTGGTGAGGAAGAGATTCAAGATAAGCTAATTGACAACTGTCATTACATTATCATTACAGTCATCCATTGCTTTATTAGTTATAAAAACATCCAAAACACAAACTATGAGCAAGTAATCTGACACAATGGCCTGTTCCGTGACGTCATTCTCAATTCAACAGACCCAGTAACAGTAGTCTCAACCATGTTATATGTTATATAGTTTTTACATGTTAATAGATGGATTTTTTCTTTATTTAACATAAGTTTTTCCATTTAACATGTTAAAATAAAGTGAAAAGAAATATAAAAAACTACCTATGATCAGGAATAAGTAGTGGGAATCGAACAAGCATCGCCATTTAATTGATACTCTCCTAGCCTCCCGTGTTCGCCGAAAGATCTCACCAAGATCCAATGCTGAGAGGGTTAACGCTCGAGACGAATGGGAAAAAGGAAGACCGAGGCGCCGATGCAGTTGCTACAGACAGACCTTTCTATTGTATTACTGCAGCTCAACATCGTAACTCGAAAGGTCAAACAATGCCTAGATCTGTTCCTAGATTCCAGATTCTTTTTTCTTAAAAAAACAAATTATAAGTAATCACTTCATATTGTTTTTGTTTTTTTTCAAGGACTCCAGAAATTGTTACTCGAAGACTTTAAAGAACTTAATTTTAAAATCTAACCGATCTAGCCCGAACCAGATATCACTCTTTCCATTATAAACACTCAAACCCTCTAGTTTCTAACCTTGCATCCTCTCCCATTCCTGACGAACCTCTGAGACGCCTGAAAAGAAGATGGTCACGAGACCAGCTAATGTAAAATGTCAATAGGAAGCTACCAATGCGTAGTTTCTCTACACGCCTGTAACACTCCAATTTAACTTAGATCAGATTTACTAAATGTATTATAATAAGCAGTTGTAAATAGCAATAAATAAATATTTAAAAAAAAATTTAAATCTAACTTTTAAATGGAACCATTCATGACAAGCTTTCAATTCTAATAAATGTCACTAGTGATATGAGTGATAGATAAACCAAGGAGTGGATACAAATCACATTTTACTAATAAGAGGTGTCTGAACCAAATTATGAAATGTCACTTTTACAGACTTTCAAAATTTATTTTATTGTAGAAAGATAGTCCGGGTGGCGGTCAATAAAGGTATCAAAATAGTAAAAGAAAACCATTGATAACCAACGTTTCGGCCCTCTTTGCAGCGCGTCGTCAGGGCTGTCTGATCGTTTCGGTCATCTCTTCTTCAATCAGATAGCCGAACTCAGTAGATCAATGTACTTTTATATCAGCTAGGACTTAGCCTCATGGAAATAGTCTGACACTATTAATATGCCGAATTTTCACAAAATCTTCCTCTAAAATACTCTTTGTTTTGTTCATTGGAAATAATTAACGATCTTACATCATTGTCTAACATTTACTTTCAAAACACTTTTTTTTTTGCATATAATTATATTTTCATAAGAACCCCAAGGCTTCTTATCAATTCATTAAGTATATGGCAAGATCAGTTCCATATTTTATAAATTAAAACCTGAGTTTTATTAGTACCTGAGCCAGCCCTCAGAATAGAATAAAAAATTCTAAAATTATAGGAAGATAGTCCGGGTTGCGGTCAATAAAGGTATCAAAATAGTGAACGAATTAATTGTTAACCAACGTTTCGCCCAACGTTGCAGGGATTCGCCAGGGCTATCCGATTGAAGAAGAGATGACAAAAATGATCAGATAGCCCTGAAGAAGCCCTGCAGAGTGGGGCAAAACGTTGGTAAACAATAAAAAATTTTCTTTTACTATTTTGATACCTTTATTGAGTGCCAACTTCCTATCTTCCTACAATTTACTTTCATCAACTATCTTCTTCCAATTCTAAAATTAGCTTTAAAATGCAACAAAAAATAAATGTTTTTTTTTTTTTTATTTTATTTATTTGTTGATATTTACAACTGTATAAAAAAATACAACCAGTAAATTTGATCACAATGACATATGACATGATACAGGATGTAGAGAAACTACCCAGTAGTAGAACTCTAAAACAGTTTACAATATAAGGTCACGAGGCCATCTTCTTTTCAGGCGCCTTGG
>NW_027112056.1:329878-337257 GCF_000696795.3 Halyomorpha halys
AAAAAAAAAAAAATGTAAAACCTAAACTGTATAATAATTTAACAATTAAGGGTACCCACTTAATGGATGCTGGTTGAGGCACAATCGGGTATCTCGACCCACAGTGTTGACTCCACTCTAAAGTAACAAAATACATAATTATCTGCCACAGCCAGATTCGAACCCTATTCCTCAGATGAAGTATAACTGCGTTTTACTCACTTAACGCCAAAGTTGTAGATAGGCCACTTATGAATTGTAATTATGGTATTTTCATCAAAGTGATTTAAAAATTAAAAACCTCCATATCAAAAAGTCAAGAAAGCAGCAATATAAAAGGATGGCTTAAAATATCATTTAAAGGATTATTTTTATCATCATTTGAAGTACCATTAAAGATACACAAAGCGTTATTAATAAACGCATTTATCAGTTTTAACGACTTTATAAAACTAGATAGTACAATAGAAATATCCAATATTTCAGGTATCGAATGCATCAAAACACAACTAAGCCTTATTTAACCACGTATACTAATTAAGTAACATTAAAATAATAAAATGAATCTTTCAATGAACAGAATGACTAACTCCATGAAATCATTCATTGTATTTTCAATATTCTATGACAATTAAATATTGAGTAATTGTTTACTAGCAGGATGTAAATTTAGGTATATTAGGGGTATTCATAATCTTTAGTTTAACATGTTAAATGGAAAAACTTATGGTTTTTTTTTTTTTATTGTAATTTACAACTGTACAAAATAATGCAATAGGTAAATATGTAGTATGTTTCATATACACTTGAAAATCTTGAGAAGGAACCACCCGTTGGTGGTACTTCAAACATTAATTTAAACTAGAAGGTCCCGTGGCCATCTTCTTTTCAGACGCCTCGGAGGATTATCAGGGATTGTTAAGGATGAAAGATTAAGAATTAATGGGTTAGGATGGTTGAGGAGTTTGGAATAGAAAGACGCATATTTGTTGGACCAAATCTGCAACGAATGGGATGTTAAGATCTTTATGAATGAGTTTATTTGTGACGTAATAAGGAGCATCAACGATTTTACGTAGGATTTTGGATTGTAACGATTGGATGCGGGAAGAATTTGATGGTTTGGTGGAGCCCCAGAGCTCAATTCCATATGTCCAAATTGGTCTGATTATTGAAGTGTATACTAATTTTTTGTAATGAATGGGAAATTTAGAGCGTTTGTCAAGTAAGTGTTGTAGCAATCGGAATCTACGAGCAGTTTCTTGTCGTTTCAGTCTTGTGTGTGGATTCCAAGTAAGTCTATTGTCATGATGGAGTCCTAAGTAACGAATCTGTTAAACAGGAAAACTTATGTTAAATGGAGAAATATTTCCTTCTTTTAGCATGTTAAAACGATATAACATATAACATGACTGAGAGTCTGTTACTAGGTCTGTTAAATGGAGAATGGCTTCACAAAACAGACCAGCTGAGCTTGTCACCGTTTCATTTGTTGTCGTGTTAGGTTACTTAATCGTAGTTTGTGTTTTTTTTTCTTTTGTCTTGTGTTATGGAGTTTTTAAAGAAGACAATCGGTAGCCAAACTTTTACACTTCTACTTTTCACTTACTTTAGGCATGTTGTAATAAATTACTGTAATCAAAACTTAGAAGTAAACAATAACATGAAGTTATGGAAGGAAAGGTTACTAAACAAGTTACTCAGAAAATCCGCTAGCAGCTCTTATGCATTTATCATTTAACATAACTTTAAATAGGGCTGCTAACAATGCTATACTTATAACATTTAACATAGTAAAACAGTTTACATTTAGCACAATATCATGAATATCCCTATGGTTTTTTATCGAGTCAGCTATACAAAATCTATTAAGTCAATCACAACAGCTCCTGGTTCACCATTTTTTTTTCAGTCTTCTGGTGTACCTCAGGGTAGTATTTCTGGTTCTATCCTTTATGCAGTTTTTACAGCTGACATTTCAACCTATTCCAACACTATTCTCACTACGTATGTCGATCTATCTATATTATCAATTAATAATGGCCCATCCATTTTATCCATAACTCTCCAATCCTCTACATTACCACCATTGAAGGAAGATGACAAAACGTTAGGATTAAAATAAATTCTATCAAATCACTTTTACCCTTCGTCGTAAACTCATGATTTCCTGCCCTACAGTATCCTTTAATAGTATACCAAGTATTCCTATCGAACAGATTCGTTACCTACGACTTGGAATCTTCTTACAAGACTAACTGCTCGACGGAAACTTTCAACTAATACAAAAGATTCATTTATATGACTACAATAGCTATGTGGACATATGGAGTTGAGCTTTGGAGCTCCACTAAACCACCGGATCTCTCTCGTATCCAATCCTTAATGTTCCTTACATAGTCACAAATCAAGTCATCCATCAGGACTCAATTTTCAGTATGTTCCGATTTGGCCAGAACCAGATACCAATCCTATGATAAACTCCCTAACCATCTAAAATCATTTGTTTCTGACCTGGCTTTCCTTTATAATTCTACTACGTGTCTGAAAAGGAGTTGGCATCGAAATCTTCTCCTATAGAAATGTTATTAGAGAACTATCAATGGGTAAAGAATATATTCTCAACATGTCTGTATCATGTCATTTTATAACGAACATCAAATTCATTCGTTGTAAGTTTTTAATACAGTTATAAATAACGAAAAATAAAATAGGAACACGGTTTTTATATATTTTTTTTCTACAATGTTGTATAATAAAAAGTTAAGTATTTTATAAAGAAAAACATAATCCAAAATTGAAATCGGAGTCGGTTATTATATCAATTAAAAGGTTCAAATAACACTTAAAAGTATCAGCTTTCAATAATGACTAATCAAATTTTTTGTGTATTCCTTTGTAATCAATATCTTATCTGCATTATAATTGAGAATTATTCAACGCATTTATATTTTTTAGAAATTTAATAAACTATAATTGAAATAAAATAATAGTAATAACAATTGAAATGTATTTAAAAAATAATAATACGTAAATCATATAAAATACTCAAAGAAAATATAATCTTTGTCGTAAGGATCTTAAAGTTAAATGACTAAAAATTTCTATATCTTTTTTTTTCTCTTCTCAATAAGACAAGGATGAAATAATTAATTCAAAAACCAGTTCTAGGAAACTTACTTTATAAAGATTTTATAAACAATATTTCCATAACTTTACGTCGCAATAGTTCAAATAAAAAAGAATGGGCATTCTTTGTAAACAATCATTAAACTAACAAGGTCTTGTATATGTGCATTGATTTTGACATTTGCACATGTTCATTATTTCGGTAGTTGAAAAAAAAAATACGATTTTAATAAAATATAATATAATATAATTAGATCCTTTTTTTTCTTAACTCAATAAACACTTTTGGGGCTCTACCAAATCATAAAATTCCTACCGTATACAAATTTTAAATCCTTTAATAAAATCTAGAATGATGTCCCATATGTTGTCGATCGACCTCAATAATTCTTCAATTATAAAATCCATAAACACGCAAACCAACTTATCTCTAACCTTGCCTTGAGGAGTCTAAAAATATGTCCATTAATAAAACACTCATTGTATTTCTATTAATGGGTAGTTTCGCTATAATTTACTGTCATGACGCATTATTCACACAAGTTTACTAGGTTTATATGTAATAAAATTGTCATTTTATTTATAAATAACTAAATTTAATAATCCTTTAACTGGAAGAGTCTTATGGAATTAAAATGGATTTAGTGAATGACACAATTTCTTCCTTATTAAACTATAATAGTTTATTTCATATCATACAGCAACGTTTCGGGAGATTTCCCCCATCTTCAGGCTGTTGATAACAAAAAACCTATAGGGAAGATAACCTTCAGAAAGGTAATTATTCTCCTATAATGTATGACTATTAGAAAGTTTTACCAAATAAACGACATTAATATTATAATATATTAGCAAGTATGACAAATAGGAGAAAATTATATGTCATATATAGGTTTTTTGTTATCAACAGCCTGAAGATGGGGGAAATCTCCCGAAACGTTGGTGTATGATATGAAATAAACTATTATAGTTTAATAAGGAAGAAATTGTGTCATTCACTAAATCCATTTTATAAATAACTATTTTATATATGAAACTTTTTAAAGGTACATCTAAACTTTTTCCACGTTTTGGCTAATATGTCATCTTCTAGAACGAAAATTTAAGTTACACAGGTTATAACTAGTTATAACCTCCTCTACCAAGGAACTTTGAGTGAAAGATGGTAAACCATTAGCTATAAAACTATTAGCTATAGTTGCCATGGATACGATCTGTATTCATGAATGAACCATTGATAAATAAATATCGTATCCATGGCAACCTTAGCTATTTGTTTTAACTATAGTTAATTTTGCCCAACTATGCTTAGAGTCCATGAGTATTGGAACGTGCAACTGAAACTTTTGTTCCTAAGAATTCCTTATTAGCCGAAACGTAGAATATTTTGTTCATCAATTAAAATGGGTGAGATAATTATATTTTTTAATTTTAAATATTTTTTTTTTAATGTTCCTTATTTTTCACGAACTGTAACGACTTAATGTTATGTCCTTGAATTCTATAAATAATAGAGAATTTTACGATTAAAAGTTAATAAAAAAACTTCTAATGGTTTTTTGACAAATTAAGATTATATATTGACAAAATATTAAATTTATCAAATAGATGTTATGTTATAAATCAGGAAACCCACAGAATTCCTCATTTTAATTCCTGACCTGGCCATTTAAGGGAAGATTGCCTTTGAAGAAGAACCAAAATTTTCAATGAAATTTAATTCCACTCGACATACTTCTAGAATATGTATTCAATTATAAATTCCCAAAAGTAGATAATTAACGTTTAATGAAAAAATTAGAATTTCGCTTTTACGACATATTTTCATGTTTTATCTAAAGTAAAGTTCTGAGCGAATCTTTAAGTTCGATGCATTTAAATCCATACATATCATGGATTGATGATGCATGAAAACAAATTTCACTAATACACAGCTTTTAAACTCTACCAAAAAAAAAAATATTGATAGGTCTTAAAACTACCAAAAAAAAAAAAAAATATATTATTTCAGATTAAAAATGTGGATTTTGGCATTAAAACTCTACACAAGAAATAGTTTGGACTTGGTTGACAACTCACAAGTCAAATCACTGCTTTTTTTTTCATAAAAATATTAAAAGATAATAAATGCAACTAATTTCGAGATTTACTCAAACCATAACTTAAGATTAAAAATTTAGTTAAACTTTCGAAATTTGAATTAATCGTTACTACATAGGACATGGCTGAATTTTTTAAATGAACAAATTTCGAAATTTACTCAAAACATTACTTCAGTTTAAAAATTTATATAGGGATTTTGTCGTTAAGGTTTCCACATTTGAAATATATTATCTTTATGTATAAGGTTGAATTTTTCTAATGAATATTTTTTTTTTTTTACTTTATTTAGTTTATTCACAACTGTAAAAGTATTTTTACAACCAGCGAATGAGATGTAGAGAGAGAGAGAAAGAAATAATCATAATAAAAAAAAAATAAAATGTCATGAAGGTCTAATGAATATTATAATTTATTCAATAATAATGAATATTATTCTATTATATTCGGTGCAATGGTGAAGGTAAACTCACAAATCAAAGCACTGTTTTGGTCCTCAAAAATATCAAAAGATAATAAATTGAAAGTTAAGACTAAAAAATAAAATAAATCAAAATATAACTAGTGTCACAACATATTGATTCAGGCTCTCACGTGATTAATATTATATAATTATATTAAAATTATAGGTAATATAATCCTGAAGATGTGGAAATGACCCCAAAACGTTGAAGAAAAAATAAAAAGACTAAAAAAAAAGAAAGAATTAATTCAAGTATTAATATATTGAGTAAATACATTTTCATTAAAGAATGCAATTATTTTATAACACTAGACCCTAATCTCTCAGTTTTGGATTCGAATTTGTAACGGAAATTTACGTTTTGAGATCCTCTGTGTACAAAAAAAACCTATTCTGGCAAAATGGTCTGTGCGTCTGTTTGTGAACAACCTAGCGAAAAAACAAAATTGAAATTGGTATATGACAGCAACTTCTTCACTAAAATCAACTTACCAGAAATACAACTTTATGGAATAGATTTTTGACGTTTATTCGATTTTATCCAAAAGGAATAAAACCATTTTGAAATAGGCTAACATTTTAATTTAATTTTTAACATTTCATTAATTTTCAAAAAAACCTTCCGTTAAAATACCATTAATTTCGTTTATTTAAAAAAAAAAAAAATAAACATCTCTTATTACTAGGAATGATATATAATGAATAAATACGAAATATTAAAAATTGGAGCTAAATAGTACCTAGTTTTTTTTAAAGATTTTTAAATTATAAATTTTTGTAATTTTCAAAAGTTAAAAATTGAATTTCACAATTTAAAATGAGAATATATCACTTTTACCTATTTATGTATAGATTTTCTTTATGATAATCCTTTAAATAATTTTAAACAGAATATTGGATGAGAATTAGTGATGAAACTACTTTTTTTTTTTCATTGCTGCTCGTTCTCGATTCAGTCAGTCAATAGATCGGTCACACTGAATCGGTCCATGTCAAGTCACAATCTCGGTCTTATCCACACCTATAAGGGTACAGGACTTGAACAACTGTGCGGTACTGGGGCATACATACGGTGACACTGACTCGATATTCCCAGACGGTACGATTCCACTCAACTAAGCGTAAGGACTCACTCGAAAGCAGAAGAATTATTTATAAGACGTACCTGAACAAGACAAGGGCGAATAGGAGTACGCTGAGAACCTCTGCTCGGCACAGAACATGCTCACAGACTAACGGTTCGGTCTCGCGGTGACTCAGAGATGGGCGGCCATACTAACCGCGACTGGTGAACAACCCTTTGCTCTGTAGCGGCGGGGATGCCCCACCACCGCCGAGGGAAAGTATCCCGATATCCCAGTATCCCAGGGTTCGATATTTTCCACGCTGGGAAATCAACATCTTTTCTAACAATGTAAACGTAGAATTCTAACTAAGAAACGCAGTTTTTCTTCAAATGGAACCTCAATTCGAGGACTACTTAATACCTGTACATAGTACAAGAGCCCAAGAGAAGAAAAAAGGCAGTTATCTCACCCCAGGAGTAAGAATTGGACATTCCAAATTAACTCACCTTCACTTAATCACAAAAGAGGACCAGCCTATATGCCAAACCTGTCATTCCCCATTATCAATAAAACATATAATTGAAGAATGCCCATCATTTCGTCAAGCCTTCGAAAATAATAAAATTCCACGAATAAGAGAA
>NW_027112056.1:338497-340723 GCF_000696795.3 Halyomorpha halys
TATATATATATAATATAACGGTTATATAAACCATGTAAGGCCCACCAGGCCGATCTAGTATAAAATAAAATATATATTAAGCAAAATAACTCAGTATGAGCACTGATTTTATAATTTTAAATAGCATCAAAGTAGAAATTGAGTAGTAAATGAAGAAGAAAAGAGGCAGATACCTATAAATGCAAATCCACACCTCTGTCCATGTTCATTGCTACCGTACCTTCAAACCCTGAGAAAAATACTAAAGGAAAGTTATATCTGATTGTTGTTTACACTTGCGTCATAAAAAAATAAATTACGTGATTCTGGGAAATTCTCATATGTTCTTCTATACCTGCTTGCCTCGACTGCACTTCTCTTTCCGCAGTTTCAATTATGCAAATCAGATGCATAATACGTCATTGAATGACTCTAAGGCGTACTGAATCATAGAAGTTCTAGTAAAACCTTGCTAATTTTAAAAGAAAAAAGAAATAAATCGGAACTCTCAATCATATCTATGAGTACAGGTAATTGCTAAATTCTTTACCAAGTAATCATCATTACGTAAAATGAAGATTCATAAGGCTATTAGCGAAACAATCTGAATAAACGATTAAAATATTATAAATTATTAAACTTAGATCAATTATTTTATATATGCTTGCTTGAGAGTGGTTTAGTTTATTCTTAATTTAAAAACAATTTTGATCCTTTATTTCTCTCAAATTTTATTCATTAAATTTTTTCCAACGTTTCGGCCCTCAGGCCATTCTCAAGGATACTACCTTTAATATTGATGTCATTTTTTTTTCAAAATGTTAAAACTGCAGGCTGATTGCCTTTGTCCTAATCTAAGAAAATTTGTTTAAAGAAAAAATGGGACAAAGACAATTAGCCTGCAGTTTTAACATTTTGAAAAAAAAATGACATCAATATTAAAGGTAGTATCCTTGAGAATGGCCTGAGGGCCGAAAAGTTGGAGAAATTTTAATGAATAAAAGTTGAGAGAAATAAAGGATCAAAATTGTTTTTAAAATAAGAATAAATTATTAAACTTATTTAATGATTTAAACTAATTTAAGAAACGTCGGCATAAAATAAATAAATATGGTTTTGTTTATTTATGTTGTTCTTTGCTGATCGCACCCCCCGACAAACTTCTCCAAGTATTAAACTTATTTATTGAATAATGAATGAAGAGTCCGATGGCAAAAAAAAACAAAATGGCAAATCGTATTAAATCTATTTATTCTGCATTGAAGTTACGTCCAACTTTGTAGGGCTTCATCTGATCTAAAACAAGATGTCAGTGCTTTATTTGAGTAGTAGTAAAGAATTTTATTATGAACGGGCGTGTTAAAAATAATAACTTATACAAAGGTTTCCTTCTCTACCATGGTCCCTGTATAAACTATCACAAAACTAGTAGAGTAGTAAGAAGTAACCACAGGCCTTGTTGCCATGGGAGTTGAGGCGAAGGACTTAACAAACGTGGTGTTGGTGGACCTCGAACGGGAGTCGACTTTTATTTCTGTGGCGGTCACGTGAATTGAAAACTTGACATCCATCACAGTTCAAATAGGGTAGTACACCCTGTAGAAACCCCCCCCCCTCCTTTCCTCCACATATATCAGAAATAACTAGAAAGCAGGCCATAAAAAAGTAACCAAAGACAGTTAAAATATAATAAATATTCCAAATAAATTTTGGAGTTCTCATATTAACATTTTCATATTAAAAATTAAAATCTGTACCACTACAACCCCTTGTGGTTGTAGTGCCCACTAAGGGCCAGGGATTCAGTACTTTCTAAGGAAGTACTGTTACTACACCAACGGTTGTGCAAGGAGGTGATCTGGTCAGAATCACGCTTGACTGCTAGATTTATTTACTTATATAATTTATTTATTTATTATAAATCTTTATTGGTGTCAGAGAGACGGAAGTTTAATTCTTGTCTCCAATACTGAAAACATATAATTTTCAAAAAAGCCAATTTTGAAGAATAATAAAAGATTATTTCATTTTAAGTTTATTTAGGAGGATTAAAATAAATTCAAATAAACCCCACCAAATCACATTTACCCTTCGACGTAAACCCATGACCTCTTCCCCTACAATATCCTTTAATAATACCCCACTTATTGCTGTCGAACAGATCCGTTACTTAGGACTACATCTGAACAAACGACTGACATGGAATCCTCATACAAGACTAAAAAGACAAGAAACTGCTCGTAGATT
>NW_027112056.1:342403-347550 GCF_000696795.3 Halyomorpha halys
TCTTATATATATTTTAATAGTTACTTTATTCTTCTAATTTTATTTTTTGTATTTAAACGGTTTGAGGGCCAACTGAATATTATAACAAAAGATTATTGAAATTAATTTAAGGTAAACGATTATAGATAGAACTTCAATTTTTTTTTAATCTTCCCAGCACGTTTTGGGAAAACCCTTCTTCAGGGTTTTTGTAGTTTAGAAGTTCTGAAGAGTAGAGATAATATATAATTAATGTATGATAGAAGTAAATCTTTCCCTAAAAATCAATAAAAATACGTTTAATTTAATAAAAAAAAATTAGATAAAGCTTAAAAATTATTAAAAGTTATTAATTTTGGGCTTCCTGGAGATGGGAAGGCATTCACCCCTGGACAAAATGGGATTTTGAGGAAGTGTAGCGGTGAGTGATGTCCGTTGTTGCTTCCCAGTTGGGAACAGTTCAACTAGAGCATTTGCATAATACCCAGGGAGTGTTGTTCGCGGTGTTGGGAATACTAAGTCTAACAACGCTAATAATCACCATGTTCTTCGGGTCTTTATCTTCCCGAAGGGGCGAGAACCCATCTTTCTTCCAGTATCTTATGCACGAAAAAGGTGGGAAGAGAAGAACTACAATCAAACATCCATCTAGAGGGAAAATTGTTCATTATATGGAGGTGTACGCTAAGGAGGGGTGGATAAAAAAACAACAACATAAAAATGAAATAATAGAATTATCTACATATCTACTAAGCTGTGATAACTTGTAAGTCCAAAATATATCAACGATACGATTTTTTATATTAAAAAATAATATATTAAAAAAAAAAAAAGAAGTAACATTTGAAATATAGTAACAACTAATCAATTAATCGAAAAATATTTATATAGTTTTTCTGACTTTGAAAAGTCTCTGATGCATTAAACTATTTTAGGATGGTATAAATATGTTTTATGTAGCTACTATTCATAACCTACATAGGAGATAATTTAGACTGAATGATCTAATTAATTATGTATATGTATATAAAAAAACATGTAGCTTTTTCTTTTTATTTATTTTTTATAAGAAATATATTTTATAAATGACGTATATTATCGCTGTCATTTGGCATACAAATCAATTTGTGATTAACTATAATATTTATGTGTCTAAAATTTTGAATGCATGAATTGTCTTCCTATACCTTTTCAAAAATAAAAGATTCAAAAATTTAAGTCTTCGATAAAAATTTATATTTATTTTATTTTATTTAAGAGAATTAATACAATCTGCCACAAAGGATATTAAGTATTAATGTTCAAACATTCATTTATACAATAAAAGATACACACAGAAAAAAGAGAAGATGGGAAAAATGTAAATGAAAAACAGTACTCACTGAATTAATAGAAACAAATTAATTGAAAATAATAATAACCAGACCACATGCTTACCCAACTTGGAAAAGCTGCTAAAAGTAGAAAGGAGGATCTTAAGAAAAATCTATGGGCCCAGGAAAACACAAGAAGGAGATCACAGGCTAAGATCTAACGAAGAGATCGACAGAAAAATCAAAATCAGAAGGCTGATGTTCTATGAACACGTGGAAAGGATGAAGGAGGAAAGATTGAACAAGAAGATCTTTAGCAAAACATGAGAGGATATAAGAGGCAAATAAGAGAGGAATTAAAGAGACATAAAATTTCAGATACGGACTGTCTATATAGAGATACGTATAGGAGAACATTGAAAAATCTGACTAATATTGAAAGAGGAAAAAAAAGGGTGCGAAGTGGTCCGAAGAAAGAAATGAAAGGCAGCCGAGGATCATGAAGCTGCGATAGGAAGAAAGAAAATGAAGACTCCCAAAGAAGCGTAACCATTGATATTCATGTGGTCCTTAGTGGTCGATACGTGATAAAAAATAAAATAAATTCACATTGGCACCTATATATAATATTATCTGTCTGGGGAACTATTAGCCAAGTCTTGCCACCTCCGTGTGGATGGCAACGCAGTGCTCCAAGAGATCCCAGCGCCGGCATTTTTCCGCTATAGAGGAGTTAAAAGTGTTGCGTCCGTAAAAAGATCTCGGATTCATTAAATTTAAAAATATTTTGTTATTAATAAAATTCCTGAGAGTTTTCCGTTAGGTTAGTCTCCAACTGATGTGAGCATACAATTTGTACAATAACATTTATTTTTTTTAATTTTAAAATATTATTAATATAGTATTATACAATTAGTTAATGAGAATTAGGCACCTATGAAGAGACCACAACGTTGGTTTTCTAAACTACCTGATAATAGAGGCTTATATAATATTTTTTACGTCTTACATAATTTAAAACCAACAATTTCCAAAGGCTAGGAAGGAAATCGAAACCAGGACTAATTTTTCGTATATATAATTTTTTTTAGAGCTGGAAAATTAACATGTTCAATATTCTTACGTAACCCTAGAACAGTGCATGGGGGATTCTTTTTAGTATCTTCTAGGTAATGAATAAATGGTCGATATTTCAATAAAATATGTTGTTAGTGGCGATAAGGAGAGTTTGGCAGAGAAAGGGATCAGTGGAACAGGTTTTCAGCGACAATGAATTTTTGTTGATAACAACATACATTACCGAGGAGTATCTATAACTAGAATAAGTAGATTTGGTAACCTATTGATGGATAAGGGGCCATAAAAATATCTTAATATAAAGAGGTCAAGGAAAGGGGAAGAATGGTTAATTTCTCGTTATACGGTGAACCCAAGGCGAGGATGGGAAGAGTTAAAGAAATATAGGATTTCTGGCAAGAATGAGAAAAAAGTTATGTTATAATTTCTTACTTGTGAATCTTTGTTATGATTTTAAATTATAATAAAATATTATAATATGCTAGATTTTCATGTATACACGTATATCGTGCGTTGAACAATCAAAACACGAAGCTTCATCCCATTATCTGGATCCTCTGTTGTCCGGTTTTATAAGTTTTTGTTTTTACTTAACCCATTATTTTGGGCCGTCCATAGCTCAGTAGTTAAGACACAGTCTAACCAATTTGATGTCAATTGGCGGTGCCGGTTCGAATCCGGCCTGGGACATTGACTTTTTTCATTGAGTGGCGGTCCCACAAAATGAAGAACTTTGACCCCCAATCATGGTTAGGCAGTATAGGACTCCAATGGGAGTCTTGGCCGAAAAACAAAACAAAAAAAAAACATTACTTTGTTTCGAACATAATTCTCCATATAGTTTACGAAGTGAAAGGCGAAATCAGTTTACAGGTACTTTTTTAAAGTATTCATTCGGAATAAATATAATATTTAATGAACATAAAATTTGCATCTTGCAATATAATTACATCTATCTTCATAAAAATATAATCAATTATTCAGATTTTATAATAATTTTGGATCGTATTTTTTCCATCAGGTACTGTACAAGAACAATAGTGAATATAACTCATAACAGAAAATTGCTGAAATAATAATAAAAAAAAAACGAAATAAATTAAAATAACACTAAAACAGAATAGATAAGCTTAGTGTATGTTAATGTCGAAATGATGTCATGTCAAAATAATATAGAACTACCTTTTTTTCATTTTCCACGAAGGGATTATCCTAATTAAATAAGTGATGTAAGATACTTATATAAAAATATATAAAACATCGTATTATTTTAGAAAGTTGAAACCACACACAAGACTGAAAAGACAAGAATATGCAAGTCGATTTCGAATATTACAGCACTTACAAGACAAACGGTCTAAACTTCCAGCTCATTACAAATGACTGATCTACATGATACTGTAATAAGGCCAATCTGGATATATGGAGTTGAGGTTTGGGGCTCCACTAAACCTTCGAATCCCTCTCGTATCCAATCCTTACAATTCAAAATCCTTCGTTAAATCCTCAATGCTCCTTACTTTGTCATAAATAAAATCATCACCTTAATGTTCCATATGTAACCGATCTATCCTAAAACAGCTATCATAACTTTAATTATAAACTCCCAGATCCACTAGTTTCTAGCCTTGCATCCACATCCATTCCAGTCAATCCTCCAAGGAGCCTGAAAAGAAGATGGGCACAAAACCTGCTAGTGTAAATACGTCATTAGAGTGCTACCCATGGGTAGTTACTCTACACGCCTGTAACACTCCATTTTAACTAAGATCAAATTTACTGAATGTATAATTATGTACAGTTGTAAATTTCAATAAACATATATTTTTTTATTTTATATGGTTATATGGTATGGTGTGGTGTTTTATACTGTGGATAACTTATAAAAAAATAAATAAATGAATGGTTTTAAAATTTAAATAAAGAGGTTTTAACTTTAAATAAAGAAATTGACCTGGGCAGAATAGCCTGCAAATAGAAAATTAATGTGAGAAGGATTTTTATATTGAAGATGTCCCTGAAGATGGCTAGAAAGGCCGAAATGTTGGACAAATGAATAAATAAAGTGTGGAGACGGATTTGGATATAAAATTGAATTATTTAATAAATATTACCTTGTCTCAAATAATTTTTGAAATAATATAATTAAATTTAAAATTACTGTAATGCTGTGAAATTAAAAATTGAGGTATGCTAATTTAGAAATAATAATGATTTTATAATAGATGATAAAACTATTGTAATTGAAGACGCATTTATAATGACCAGGATGGCCGAAACGTCGAACATAATTTTCCATATAGTTTTCCAACTGGATTACGTTTCCAGATACTTTTTTAAAGTAGTCTTTCGGATCGCCCGTAGCTCAGGGGTTCGGGGCGTCTATTCTGAGATCTGCGGGCGCCACCTGCTCGAATCCGGCCTTGGGGGGTTGACATTTTTTATTTTCGGTCCCATAAAATGGAAAACTTGACCCCCAGCCATGGTTAGAGCACGTTGGTCACCTGTAGATAACTAGGCAAAGATCACTTTCGCTGTGGATTGCTTTAAAAAAAATAATAAAATAAAAAAGTTGTCTTTCAGAATAAATATAACCTCTAATGAACTTATAATGTTTATATTGCATTATAATCACATCGAAGTCATCTTCATAAAAGTATAATCGATTATTTAGATTTTTTTTTAAATATTTATTTATTGCTATTTACAACTGTACATTATAATACATTTAGTAAATCTGATCTAAGTTAAATTGGAGTGTTACAGGCGTGTAGAGAA
>NW_027112056.1:350270-351183 GCF_000696795.3 Halyomorpha halys
CGTTTTCATTAGTATAGTAAAATCCCTTGAAATAAATAAAATAATATCCACTGTAGAGAAAACATAATCAAGTATTGGCCATATCTTGACTGAGACAAATATCCTATTGTTTAGACTCAATAAAATATTATTTCCTTAGATCTAATGTGATAGAAATACAGTGATATTTTACGTTTAAATGATTTGATTGAATCAGAAATTAATGTGTTCAGGTAAATTATTATTAGTTAAAAGGTCTTATCGTAGACGAGTTTAAGCGTTTTTTTTTCATTAGAGTGTGGAAAGAATAAGCTGGGTTATTAAGGTATGACTGCCACTAAATGGTTTAGAAAAAAAAAAGGAAAAGAAAGAGAGTCAAAAAATAATTTGAATTGTGAGCAGAAAAAAGAAAAATAAAGGAAGAAAAAAATCGAGGGCAAACCCTTTCATATTCAAATCGACCATACACGCTCCACAATCGCTACCCATTGTTACCTCAACAGTTATTTCTTCGCAGCCATTTAACAGGAAAATAAAAGAGTCCGTTATTCCCTGTGGAAATTATGAAACGAGTGGAGGAAGTATGGCAACAGAATGTTTAAACTCACCCGCCATAATTGCTCTATGTCATTCAATTTTATGTGATAAGAGAATGCCAGAATATTGTTTTTATTCTAATTAGAACTTTTTATTTATTTATTTAATGTAATTTACAACTGCATAAATAATAAATACAATAAGTAAATATGTTGAATGTTTCATTTACACTTGAAAATCTTGGGAACCACCCGTTGGTTACGCTTCAAGCATTAATTTAAATTAGTGCCGTGGCCATCTTGTTTTCAGACGCCTCGGAGGATCATCAGGGATTGTTAAGGATGAAAGATTAAGAATTAATGGGTTAGGATGGTTAAGGAGTTTGGAATGAAAAGAC
>NW_027112056.1:351241-354126 GCF_000696795.3 Halyomorpha halys
GATTGTAAGGATTGGATGCGGGAGGAATTTGATGGTTTGGTGGAACCTCAGAGCTCAATTCCATATGTCTAAATTGGTCTGATTATCGTAGTGTATAACAATTTTTTGTAGTGAATGGAATTTTTTTTTTAACCTCCTGAAAAAATAAGAACAAGCAAATTATAACATACAGATGAGAATGTACATATGTTGGTAAATTATAACATCTTGTTTTGCCAGTATGGTATTATGGAAGGATTTATAAGTAGATCGGGCTAGATTGATAAAATATCGTTTTAATTTAGAAAGTTGGAATCTTCACAAAAGACTGAAAAGACTGTGTCGGGGTTGTCTGGTCTTAGGCGGTTCAAGGCGGTATTCAATAATAGGTAAGAAAGGAAGGCCGTACCAGGGGATGAGCCCTAGACACTGACTCAGGTAGAGGAGGTCTAGGTGAGAGAGTCTGAGGCAGAGTAACAGTTCTAGTTGCCGAGATGAAGCGGACGGACTAAGATTGTTGGAGAAAGGGAGAGGAGATAGGCCATCAACCTAGGTGAAAAACTAAAAATTAAAAAAAAAATAACTAACTAAAAAACAACTCTTGTGAGAATAAATTGGCAATGAACTTATCTATTTCAAGTAGAGTGTACCCTACCTATATGACTAGACCTGGAAAAGTCTTGATTTAACTTTTTTTTTCTTTTTTTTTTTCCTACCTCCTATTTTTATTTATATAAACAAATACAATTATATATAATACTTAAAAACTAAGAATTATATATACACTAGATACATTTTATCTTGGTTTGCCTTTAATTGCAACATTATAAGATATCCGGCATTATAAGATGTTGATTCAACTTTTTTTTTTTTTTTTTTTTCCTGACCTAGAAAATTTAAATTATAAACAACAAATTAAATATATACAAAGAAATAAAAGAATGTATATATGCAGGCAAAATATGAATCTTGTTTTGCCAGTGTGGTATTATAAGTTGTATTATAACATATGTTGGCATATGTTGCCTTTAACTTATTAGGAATGGTTCAACTTTTTTTTTTTTTTTTTTTTCTTACCTCCTAAATTTTATTAATATTAAACATTTACAATTATATACACTTAAATCTAAGAAATATATACACTAATTATATTACAAATCTTCTTTTGCCTTGTGGCATTATAAGATGTGGAGGAATGGTTCAACGGATCAGCCCGCTGGCAATTAAAGACTTCATGTGATCGGTTATCACTGAGGGTTCACTCTTTAAACTCTACTTGAGATAGTTCCGTAGACTCTTTTTGCTCAATCTTTTTTTATTTTATAAATAAAATTATTACACATTACATATTAACATATATACATTTATACCAGATACAGTATTTTTATAAAAATGGCATTATATACAATTACTTAGCTTCTAAGGCACATGTAGTGCTGAGCCCTAGTGGGTTGCGGCGGCACTTCTTGCTCGCTGATTGCTACAATAGGAAACTGCACGTCAATTTTTACTATTACAGCACTTACTGGACAAACGATCTAAACTGCATTACAAAAGACTGATCTACATGACAATAATAAGACCTATCTAGACATACGAAGTTGAGCTTTGGGGCTCCACTAAACCTTCGAACTCCTCTCATATCCAATAATGCAATCCAAAATCCTCAATGCTCCTTAATTTGTCACATGTTCCCTATGTAACCGATCTAGACCGAACCAGATATCATTCCTTCAATTATAAACTCCATAACCAGCCAAACCCACAAGTTTCTAACCTTACATCATCTACCATTCCTGACAATCTTTCGAGGTGCCTGAAAAGAAGATATCCACGAGACCTGCTAA
The DNA here is from genome assembly GCF_000696795.3 of Halyomorpha halys. Classification (NCBI taxonomy): domain Eukaryota; kingdom Metazoa; phylum Arthropoda; class Insecta; order Hemiptera; family Pentatomidae; genus Halyomorpha; species Halyomorpha halys. The sequence goes on from NW_027112056.1 coordinate 353,068, forward strand.
TGTAAAAACTTCATTAGAGTGCTACCAATGGGTAGTTTCTCTACATGCCTATCACTCCATAATAACATACATCATATATAACATATACAGTTGTAAATTCCGATAAAGATAATTTAAAAAAAAAACACAAAAAAAACTTGGATATATCTTTAAAGCATTAAAAAGATGGTCTGGGATCGATTACTTTTCTAGACTTCTCATTGGGCCATGAGTGATCACTTATTGAGTCGTTATGGAACGATGGAGGTGGTATAATATCGAAGTAGCAATACAGAATCAATATATTTGGGAAGTAAAAATGAAGGTCAAAGAGGTTTTGATTTTATGATCGAGGGTTTTATGATACATTTTTTACTCCAACACTTAAGAGCGCAGAGCACGGTCATGCGGTTTTTTTCTTTACTAAAGTGGATACGTTACATGGATCATAAACACTTTATAGGCAGTAACTGTTCGTATCGATCGTAATAATGTGGAGATAATTTCGTTTAAATGGATAATAATATTGTTATTGATGAAGAATTTTATAAAATCGATAATTGTAAACTATTATTAAAACGCTAACCTCCTTTCCCCCCCCCCCACTGTCACGCTTCAATTTTCGTGCTCGCCAACGATTTCTAAGGTTTTTTTTTTTCATTTTCAATATCTACCTTTATTCATTATTTAATGAAAACTTTTTTATTCTTATTTAATTTTACTGTATAGCTTTGTTATTTTTTTATTTACAGTCGAAAATGCTCGTCGATTCCGACTACTATAACATTTACTAGACAAAGTCTGAACTTCCGATACTTTACTAAAAGACTAATCTACACAACTATAATAAACCCTATCTGGACATACGGAGTTAAACTTTGGGGCTAATCCTTACAATCCAAAATCCTTTGTAAATCCTTAATGCTCCTTACTTTGTCACAAATCAAGTTCCGTATGTTGCCGATTTGACCAGAACCAGATACCAATCCTTCCAAAATAAATCTCCTAATCCCACTTATTTCTAACCGGGTTTCTCCTTTATTACCTGTATATATATATATATTATTTTCCACTTCTTTT
>NW_027112056.1:354187-356343 GCF_000696795.3 Halyomorpha halys
CACTTGTTACATGTCTATCAAGATATGTTTATTTTGTATGAAACTGTCCATAATTGTTATGTAAATGTTATAAATATATAAATATATATAAATGTATATAAGTAATATATATATATACACCCCCTATTATATATAAACCCCCTAGCCGTTTGAAAAGAAGATGGCCACGCCTCTGGAGCAGGGATCTGCATACGTCAGGGAGTGCCTTTATTGGAATTTTTCTCAACTCAAGAATTCTTACTAATCCTGCAATGAAGTAGTCAAATAAAATGACAAATTTACACTACGAGCCAAAAGGCCTACGTAAAATTAAAAAATAAAGAATCATAATAAAAAAAAAAATTAGTAATTCTTCAAATATAAAAATTAATTTAATTATTTACTTTATTAATTAAAAATAAATAGTTGGAAAAGCATTTAGCCACTGAGAGAAATGCACGAGGTAAACCGACATCCCTTATTACCTACTTGACTGGGAGATACTAACCCGCAGAGCAGTAATGCAATCACCAGTTGCCGGGTTCCACTTTGAAAGGCTAAACCAGGCCTAAGTGGTTCATCCAGCCACAATTAACCTCTTTCCAACAAGCTATTGTATTAAAAATTGACCCGTTGAGAGCAAAAGTGGTGTAAATCAATCTGTACTCATCACAATTTATTTTCATTAAAAGAATAAATAATCTATTACTGGGTGAATTAATTTCAATTCTCTTGAATTGCTAGATATGCTTGTGTAATTTTTACTGAGAAAACTTTATAGAACTTACCATAAACTACTGGAAGATTTCAAAGCTCTTTTGACTTACACCACTTTTGCACTTAGCTGTGTAATTAATGAAAGAGTTCACATAAATATTAATATAGTTAATATAGTTGTGTTGCACAATCATGTTATAAATACAACGCAATTTGTTTGAAATTTGAGCCTAATACTTGATTTTAGTCCACTTTGATGAATATTACTGGCAATAGCCAAGAAAGTATACAATTCTATAACCATAAAACAGCCTTCGAACCAAAAGATTTGATGCCGATACCACCAATCGTTCCCTACGTACGCCTGTCCAGTACCGTCCCTGCTAAACCAAAACTACTAAATCAGCCGAAACATGGATGGGAGGATTGTGTTAATCTTCCCATCTATGTTTCGGTCTACCCCTTGGATCAGAGTTTATTAAATTTTTAGGGATACGTTCCTTAGTTTACCACACAACCTTACAAGCACATCTTATTCGCAGCAATGCTACATGAATTATATTTACAAAGTGCAGTTTCCTCAATTCAGCGTTTTATACTCTTATAAATTCTACGGTTAACTCATCGTTTTTCGGTAAGAATATATTAAGTAATACTTTATTTTCAAAAACCTTAAGGGAATGTTCTTCTCTTTGTGTATGATACCACGTTTGGCAACTTCAAAAAACAGAGAGAAGGATAATAGTTCTGTAATTTCTAACTTTTTTGGGTTTTCTGACAGAATGCGCGAACTGAGAAATTACTAAATAAAAAAAATAGCAAGCATTTCCTACATTTAACCTCGCTTTTATTTTCTCAATCTATCTACCAGTTCAAATTTATTTCCTACTGTATCTATATCACCGAAATCCCCCACGTTTATACAGCTAACTATATATTTTGTAATTGGAGAAGTTTTTCGGGGGTGCGGTCAGCAAAGAACAACATAAATAAACAAAACTATATTTATTTATTTTATGCCGACGTTTCGACCTGTGTTTCAGGTCTTCATCAGGGCTATAGAACAAAAGAGATAACAACAACATTTAGAGCAACATACAATTGAAAAGGAATATTATACAAACAAATTTAGAATTACACAAAATACAGAATTATATCATAAATGATAAAAAATTGATAACTGATAATTGAATAGTACAAAATTTTAATTGAGTGATAATCGTGGAATTGTATGGTAGTAGATTGAAAACACAGACAGATAAAATATATCATGTAGGTAAGAAGATATGTATAATATAAGATACGCAAGTAGTGTCTAAAAAACTAAAAAAATAAATAAATAAATTGAATATGCAAATTGAACACTATTACAGACAATGAAAAATAGAGAGTGGCTTATATCTGAATTACAGTGTGAGTATTAACTTATATACCTATACTAAAAATATAAATAAATATAA
>NW_027112056.1:357043-389746 GCF_000696795.3 Halyomorpha halys
TTTTTTCGATTTAACATGAGTTTTTCCATTTAACACGCTTTAACATGTTAAACCAAAGATCATGAATACCCCTAATGTAACAAATATAGTTAATAATGTAACAAATCCCCCCGACAAACTTCTCCAATCATTAATCTACGGTCAACTATCTACACTTCATTATATATTTTGTATTATTTCGATACCTAGTTCATTACTAGAGTTTACCAACATTTAAGTTGTATTTAATTTAATAGTTTCCCATTCCTCATCCAATAATACTAAATTATCAGCATACCCAAATATCGATATTTTACCACCTTATGTTAAACACTTTTCAGTATGCATTATATGTTGAATAACAAATTCTATTGCTAGATTAAATATGAAGGCGATTCTTAATCACCTGATTTTAAATCTGGCCGAACCTTAAACAGTACTAGAAATATATAACATAAAATAGAAGTACACATAATATTCAAACCTTATTATATAAACCTTGAGATAGAAACGTGCATTGATAGCTGTTTTTAAATTACAAACTAAAGATAAGATTGCATTTTTTTTTTTTTTTATAGAGAAGCTATATAACAGTAATATTTTAGGAAAAGAAAGTTATAAATAATAAACAATTTAATATCTAATAAACAATTACTGATTAAAAAAATATAATAAATCAACAATTTTAAATTAAATCGGTGTTGCCTATAGAAGCCACTACCTCACATTAAGTGTGTCCTGATTCCCACATTCTCAAGGTTTTCATTATTATTCAATAATTTCTTTAATAATAATTTCAAAGCCAACAAATATTAGTGCCATTTTTATATTTACAGGACTAAACTCATTCATAAAGACCTTAACATCCCATTCGTTGCAGATTTGACCCAAAACAGATATGCCTCTTTTTATTCCAAACTCCTTAACCATCCTAACCCATTAATTTTTAATCTTTCATCCTTAACAATCCCTGATAATCCTCCGAGGCGTCTGAAAAGAAGATGGCCACGGGACCTTCTAATTTAAATTAATGTTTGAAGTACCACTAATGTAATGGTTCCTTTCCAAGATTTTCAAGTGTATATGAAATATACTACATATTTACCTATTGTATTATTTTGTACAGTTGTACATTACAATAAATAAATAATTTTAAAAAAAATATATTTACAGGACTAAGTTATTGAAAAAAATTCCTTTACTACAAAAAAATACTTATGAATTAATGAAATATTAATAAGATCGTATTTAGTCTGTTTAACGAAATTTCATTTAATATACCCATTCCAATTCAAATGAACTAGAGGTAATTTAATTATTAAAAATTGATTGGGATATTGAAAAATAATATACTAAGTATTCCAACAAATAATAAGAAAAAGGAGAAAGAAAAAACAAAAAGTGGAAAGAAAACAAAATGCTGAGCTTTGTTGCAGAAGCACAAAAGAAGTATCAGAGAGAAATCGGAATTGGCTCCCAAGTCCCCAGAGAGAGCTCAATTTAAAAACAATAGAAAAAAGAATTGTTGAAAAAGAAATAATTATAAGTAATTTAATGTTTAAATTATAAAAATTAGTAATTATGAGAGATAGTTGACCGTAGATGATAAATGAGTAGAAGATGGTTGGGGGTGCGGTCAATGAAACACAAATAAGTATGACTAACTTATTTTAATGTGCCGACGTTTCGGCTAGAGTTTCTAGCCTTCTTCAGGGCTAAAAACAAAACAAGATAACAACCATTATCATTTCCTTAAGTAAGTTATTGTACCCGCTTTTTCAATTACCTATGTCTACATTTTATTTCCCGCTTCTCTCATCACTTCATTTTAGTAATTCTATTTTGTAAAACTATTCATTGTATGTGTAAAATTATTTTGTTTATACTTTCTTTTTATATTTTTTATTTTTCTATACTTACTGTGGTTGTTATCTTGTTTTGTTTTTAGCCCTGAAGAAGGCTAGAAACTCTAGCCGAAACGTTGGCACATTAAAATAAGTTAGTCTTACTTATTTGTGTTTCATTGACCGCACCCCCAACCATCTTCTCCTCAATAAAAATTAGTATTATTGTTTTTTATTTATTTATTTTCAGAACTCTAATAATCCGAAATATAAAGAAAATTAATAAATATATACAATATAAGTATAAAGATCTAGTCTTTCTCCTTTAACGAAAACAACATTTAATGGAGACATTGCAATAATGAAATGGGCTGAATTTGAGTTCATGGTCTTTAGTCAAATTTTCCTCTAAAGTAATTTTTTTTTAAATTTATTTATTTAATGTAATTTACAACTGTACAAAATATTACAATAAGTAAATATGTTGTGTTGAAAATCTTGGGAAGGAACCACCCATTGGTGGTACTTCAAACATTAATTTTAATTAGAAGGTCCCGTGGTCATCTTCTTTTCAGACGCCTCGGAGGATTATCAGGGATTATTAAGGATCAAAGATTAAGAATTAATGGGTTAGGATGGTTAGGAAAGACGCATATCTGTTTTGGGCCAATTCTGCAACGAATGGGATATTAAGGTTTTTGTGAATGAGTTTATTTGTAACGTAATAAGGAGCATCAAGGATTTTACGTAGGATTTTGGATTGTAAGGATTGGAAGCGGGAGGAATTTGATGGTTTGGTGGAGCCCCAGAGCTCAATTCCATATATCCAAATTGGTCTGATTATCGTAGTGTATACTAATTTTTCTGATTTTTTTTTCTATTAATTTGAAAAAAATAACTGTTATCGTTTTAAGCAATAATAAAGAATGTTTAAGGACAAAATAATAAAGAGTTTTATGAATAACTGAAAGAGAAAAAAAGACAAACCCTAGACCACTCTTTTCAAACAGACATAAGACATATGAACGGACACTATGCAGAAATTCACTGCATAAAAAATATTTTTAATAAATAATAATTATACAGTGATATTATGATAATAATATCCAGACCTAATTGTAAGGAAGGCTATATAATATTATACATAGGTAATTAAACACAAGATAAGGCAAGCTTATTAATAAATTAATGATTCCCTAATATTTTATTGTTTCCTAGGTTATTTAATTAATTTTATTAGATCTGAACAGACAATTTTATTAGTCATATGTGAGGTTATGAATTTATAGTCAAGTTATGCTAATATATTATTAATAATGTTGCTTTATAATGATTAATAATTTAATTTATAATCTTAAAACTTTCTTGGGAGTGGTAAATTTTTTTAAAATAAATAATTTAATTAATATCCATTTTAGTCTCAAAACATTTTATTTTTCTTATAAGTCTGACGTTAAAACAGGAAATGAAATAGTAAATAATAAAGTAAAAAATAGAAAAAATTATGGATTCAATTATATTAAAGGACTATCTGAAGATATTAAGAAATCATTTAAGGATTACGATGTTGATGAGTACTCTCTGAGTCATAGACCAAACAATAAAATCAAAAATTATTATAGTATATTAAAGGACAAAATTGATACAAGAAATCAATCGGGATTAATATATAAAATTCCCTGTCTAAATTGTCCAGCTATATATATAGTGTGAGACAAAGCAATTATTGGGTGACAGAATTTATCAACACAATAATGATTTGAAAAACAACGAGAGGGATCCAAATAAAACGGCACTAGTACAGCATGCAACCAAAAACCAGCATATTTTTGGTTTTGAAAATACAATCATTTTACATAAAGAGAATAATACATTCAAAAAGGAAAATACATGAATCCATTTACATATCTGAAAATATTGATTATACAGTGAATTTCAAAACAGATACAAGAAATTTAAACCGACACTATGCAGAGAGTAAAATTAATTTATGAATAATATAGGATAAATTGAATGTCGATAATTATAATTAGCCTTGATAGGAATTTTACTAATGAAATAAAGAGGAAAATTGACCAATGTGTAGTTATAATTAATTATTTTAATGCTTGAAATGAGTGGAGGAAGGTTATAAGCATTCTTGCGATAAAGATTTTAAGGAAAAGTGACTGATAAATGATTATAATTTTGGAACTGGAAGATTATTGATTGACCGTGTGTAAAGATGAAAGGAATATGGTCCGGGTGCGGTCAAAAAAAAAAACTCAAATAGTATATTTCTACTATTTGAGTTTTTTTTTTTTTTGACCGCACCCGGATTATAATTTTGGTTTTAAGTGAATATTTGACTAATTAGGTAATTAAACAAATGTGGGATAAACTTATCAACAAAAAAATATATTTTATCTAATGTTTTCATAGAAATTGTTGTTTTGACCTGGGCAGAATAGCCTGCATGGAGTTATAGTTAGTAAATTGTATAATTCCAAAATTGTATTAAGGTAAGATAAATTATAAATAATAATAAGTATTTTGAAATGTTTGAGGATCATACATGTAATAAAAGCTGTTTTGTAGTAGATTGTCCCTGAGGATGGCCGGATTGGCCGAAACGTCGGACTTATAAGAGAAATAAAATGTGTTGAGACTAAAATGGATATTAATTAAATTATTTATTTTTAAAAAATGATTAATAATTATTGTATAATAAAAGCTGTTATTTAATAGATTGTACTTGATTGGCAAGGTTGGCTGAAACGTCGGACATTTAAAGTAATAATCAAGAGTATTGAGACTTAATGGGATACAATTTATTTTATTTAAATGATAAAACCAGTATCGAATAACTTACAAGATTATACATAAAAGATATTTTATGTTTACAAGTCCTTTGTGAGACATGTTAAGATAAAGTGTGATATCGATAGTTATAAACGATCGGATGAGGCAATATCGAATTTGAGGGGCACATCGAACATTGACAGCTTAATATTTAACTAATTTCCACCAAGGACGAAACAATGAGTGGCCATGACGACACCCAATAACAATATCTAATTGTAGCAATTTGGTCTTTGTACCATCTGTTATTTATTAGTTCAAATTTCAAATCATGGGCTTTATCTAAATGGCAAACTCCAATTCAACAGTTTTAAGAAAAGTACATTTAATTATTAATTTCTTTTAACTTATTTATATATACTTTTATTTTCTCAAAATGCTCATATTTGTTACTTGTATACATGTTAATGGGAGTGCGTTAACACCGTGGTAAGGTGCGATGCTACAAACTACCGGGTTCGAATCAGACTGGGCAGAAAATAGTTTTCTGTTACACTGTAGCCGTGAGTCAACCCTGTGGTTTCTGGAGCCCTCCTGGGAAGTTTACAAATTACTGAACCCTTGACCCATCAAGGATTGTAGCGGTACAAATTTTAATTTTTTTATTTTATTCATGTTATTACTTTTATATTATTTATATATTTATTGATCATTTTTCTTATTATTGGTATATTTTTATAATTATTACTTTTAGCCTAATGTATTTATTTATTGCATTTTCATTTTTTTTGTCTGCATGTATTAGTGTTTTTTTTAATTGATTATAATTGTGGACGACCATATTGGGATTTCATGTATGTATTTTTTTTACTATATTTAAAACGTTTATATAATTTTAACTATAAATTTATTTATGTTTGATGGAAAAAAAGAGAGAAAGTTAAAAAATTAAAATAATGCAAAAATTAAACACGTATAAAGAACGATAAAAATCTAGAAAAAAAAAATCATATATAATTTTAGCACATAATTAAAAATTGTTTATACTGTGACTATTTAGGTATACTGTCTTAATAAAAGAAAATAGTCGAGTGAACGAAGAAGATTGTAGGAAGACAGTTCGGGTGGCGGTCAATAAAGGTATCGAAATAGTAAAAGAAAACTATCGATTGTAAACCAAGGTTTCGTCCCACCTTGTAGGACTTCGCCATGGCTGTCAGATTGAAACAAAGATGGCAACTAAAAACAGTATAACGTAGATAGGGTTAAGGAGCCGTTTTCGATAAAAATAAAAAAAAAAACATGTGAAAAATCGATTGTATAAAATTGCTCTTCTGGTTGGCCGATTTTATCGAAGTAGTTAGGTTATTCGTTTTTCGATGTTTAGTTATTCAATTGAAAACTCAAATTCTAAATTATACTTCAGAAATACTTGCTCTTACTAAATATTGCATACATTGCTAAGTGAAAGTAAAAAAGGGTTGCATTTGTTCTTGATATTATATAATTAATGTTTTGACACTATACCTTTTAATACTGTCTAAAGAATGAACTGTAATTACGCTTACCTGAAAACAAAAAGAATAATATATTATATTATACAAGAATATATTATTATAATTTCTTAAACTTATATGTTATACTGGATGAGTTTCATTTATAATTAGATCTTATGAATGAAAAGTACTCTTCCTTTTATTAATTATTTTATTTTATTTTATTAAAACCAATAACAAGGTTTCGGGCGTGTCACTCCATCATCAGGTATCTACAAAAAAATTCTCAATACTCCCTGTATGAATGCAACACATAGTAAATATATCACTTTTGTTTTTTAAATTTAAAAACAAATACTCGTAGATACCGATTGCTACAACACTTACTTGACAAACGCTCTAAACTTCCCATTCACTACAAAAAATTAGTATACACTACGATAATCAGACCAATTTGGACAAATGGAATTGAGCTCTGGGGCTCCACCAAACCATCAAATTCTTCCCGCATCCAATCCTTACAATCCAAAATCCTTGATGCTCCTTATTACGTAACAAATAAACTCATCCACAAAGACCTTAACATCCCATTCGTTGCAGATTTGGCCCAAAACAGATAAGCGTCCTTTCATTCCAAACTCCTTACTCGTCCTAATACATTAATTCTTAATCTTTCATCCTTAACAATCCCTGATAATCCTCCGAGGCGTCTGAAAAGAAGATGGTCTCGGGACCTTCTAATTTAAATTAATGCTTGAAGTACCACCAATGGGTGGTTCCTTCCAAAGTTTTTCAAGTGTAAATGAAACATACAACATATTTACCTATTGTATTGAATACTTGTACAGTTGTAAATCGCATTAAATAAAGAATTTAAAAACAACTACTTGATTAAAAATATCTTTTTTTTTTCTAAAATATTTATTTATATCTATTTAAACGGTACATTATAATACATTTAGTAAATCTAATCTAAGTTAAATTGGAGTGTTACAGGCGTGTAGAGAAACTACCCATTGATAGAACTCTAATGACATTTTACATTAGCTGGTCTCGTGGCCATCTTCTTTTCAGGCGCCTCGGAGGATTGTCAGGAACAAGGTCAGAAACTAGGGGGTTGAGAGTTTATAATGGAAGGAGTGATATCTTGTTCGGTTACATAGGGAACATTAAGATCTTTATTTTAATTGATTTTATTTATGACTAAGTAAGGAGCATTGAGGATTTTACGAAAGATTTCGGATTGTAAGGATTATATACGAGAGGAATTCGAAGGTTTAGTTTAACTCCACAATGCATGCAAACCTTAATAAATAAATACAAATTTCTTTTTTAAATTTAAAAACAACTAACTACTTGATTAAAAATATATTTTAAAATTATATTTGGTGTTCTCCTCAATAGTCTTATAATGTTAACAATAACATATTATTGTCAATAATATAAATATTAATAATTAAGAATACCAATATGATTCTAAATAAGGAGATCTGAAATACCTTCCTAAAACCAGGTTATCTTTACCACTGACAACAAATAGATTATAAACTAACCCAATACTCTCCTATCTCTGTTCCACAAAAGATGACTAATCTATTTACAATATATTTTTAAAACATATTACAACACACTAATCTATAAAATTTACTATAATAACCAATACTATAGAATAATATGAAATTACTAATTGATTTAATATATCTATATAATGTGTACATAAATTTTTGTATCTGTTTTAAAATTAATAGCGTTTGTGATATATATTGCTTCTGTCATTTTTCTATGTTTGTGTTATTTACTACGTCTATTTTTTTAAAGAATTTTGATTTTTAAAAAGCACTGTATAGTATAAATTTTTTTAAAATAACTTTATTGAAATTTACAACTGTATATTACATAATACATTTAATAAATATAGTCTTAGTTAAAATGGAGTGTTAAAGGCGTGTAGAGCAACTAACCACTGGTAGCACACTAATGACATTTTACATTAGCTGGTCACGTGACTACCTTCTTTTCAGGCGCCTCGGAGGATTGTCAGGAATGGAAGAGGATGCAAGATTAGAAACTAGGGGGTTTGAGTGGTTAGGGAGTTTATTATGGAAGGAGTGATATCTGGTTCGGGCTAGATCGGTTACATAGAGAACATTAAGGTCTTTATGTATGATTTTATTTGTGACAAAGGTAGGAGCATTGAGGATTTTACGAAGGATTTTGGATTGTAAGATTGAATACGGGAGGAATTCGAAGGTTTAGTGGAGCCCCAAAGCTCAACTCCATATGTCCAGATGGGCCTTATTACAGTCATGTAGTCTTTTGTAATGAGTTGGAAGTTTAGAACGTTTGTCTAGTAAGTGCTGTAATAGTCGAAATCGACGTGCAGTTTAGTTTCCTGTCGCTTCAGTCTTGTGTGAGGATTAGTATAAAATATTAACATGATTTTATCCATTTCTTGTCACGGTATTTACAAATCTTTATTTCATTCTAAAGAAAGACTTTATGTTGAACAAATACCGCTGGATCGTGGTATGTACCAACATATAACCTTGGTTTGTCTTGAAAGAACGCTTTTTCTTATTGGCCGTCCTTTATTGACACAAACCATAGATAAAAATAGAATCGTACTTTATCCTAGAGACAATAGAGACGACTGAAAGAGGTAGCATTCAGATTGTGGCAAGTCACGTAGCCTCAATGAGAGAGGCCATACGGTCACGCAACAATTAAGGTTCACGCTCAGGGTTGAGGGACATATTACAAACTGAGTTTTGGAATTCCAAAGTCAAAACTTGATTCCAGCAAATTACACCTGGACTCCAAAACGGAACTGATACTAATTCGGAACAATATCAGAATATTAAACAATAATAATAATAATAATTATGAGAGATAGTTGACCGAGGATAACTTGTAAGAAGAGAAGATGGTTGGAAGTATGGTCAAACTGAAACACAAATTAGCTAACTTATATGTAAGAACAGAACAAGATAACAACCAATGAGTATAAAAAATATAAACAGAATGACATAAAGTGAATAATTTTACAGAATGGAATTAATAAAATGAAATGATGAAAGAAGTGGAAAATAAAATGTATACATAGGTAATTGAACAAGTAGATAAAATAACATAATTAAGGAAATAAAATAAAAATGAAGTTATATAATGCAAAGAAGTAAGAATATATTAGTTAATTATAATTTAAAAATTAAAATATGGAATGAAAATTGAAAGAAAGAAAATATATGTAACCATAATAATTGATAAAAAGGCAAAATATAAGCAAAGTTTAACAAAAGAAATGAATACAATAAAAAAAAAAAGTTTTTTTAAAACAACAATAATACATGGTGAAAATAACTAATAACGTGGGTAAGGAAAATGGAGAAAAGTGGAGAAAAGAAGGGGTGGTAAAATAAAGAAAGGAAATAAAAAGATAATAAAACGAACCTGTTAGCTTGTTAGTAGTTTCCTTAATTATGTTATTTTACCCACTTTATCAATTACCTATGTCTACATTTTATTTCCCACTTCTCTCATCACTTCATTTTATTAATTCTATTCTTTAAAATTATTCATTTTATGTCATTCTGTTTATATCTTTTTTTTTTTTTTTTTTAACGATATAACATGGTTGAGAGTCTGTTACTAGGTCAGTTAAAGGAGAATGACGTCACGCAACAGACCAGTTGAGCTCGTCACCGTTTTGTTTGTTTTTGTGTAAGATTACTTGATCGTACGTTGTTGTTATGTTTTTAAAACTAATAAAACAATGGATGACAATAATAATAATGTAATGGCAGTTGTCAATTAGCTCATCTTAATTCTCTTCCTCACAAGTTATAAGATAAATAAGGCAATAAATAGCCAAAATTTCACACCACTTTCCACTTACTTTAGGCATGTAATAAATTACTTTAATCAAAATTTAAAAGTAAATAATAACATGAAGTTGTGAAAGGAAAGGTTATAAAACAAGTTGCTCAGAAAATCCGCTAGGAGCTCTTATGCACTTAACATTTAACTTGACTTTAAATAGGACTGCTCACAATCCTATACTTATAACATTTAACTTGGTAAAACATTTTACATTTAACACAACAACATGACTACCTCTATTATAGTGAACGGCTAGATTTGAAAAAAAATAAAAAATAAAATTCTAAAATTCAAATTCAATTTTTATAAATAATGCTATGTGTGGATGTATTAATTACTATCGATAATATAAAAGTCATTGGATCACATGGAAACATCTGTTTTGACCCCAGGAGTGCTCAGAAAATCCGCTAGGAGCTCTTATGCATTTAACATGGTAAAACATTTTACATTTAACACAACAACATGACTACCTCTATTATAGGGGTATTCATGATCTATGTTAAAGCGTGTTAAATGGAAAAACTCGTGTTAAATCGAAAAAAATTGCCTTCTTTTGCCGTGGTAAAACGAAATAACATTTACCATGGCTGAGAGTCTGTTACTTGGTCAGTTAAATCGAGAATGACGTCACACAATAGACCAGTTGAGATCGCCGCCATATTAGTTGTTGTGACTTTCAATACAGTTGTCAATTAGCTCATCTTCATTCTGTTCTTCACAAGTTTGAAGATCAATAAGACACTCATAAGCTAAACTTTCACACAAATTCCACTTTTCACTCACTCTAGGCATGTTTTAATTAATTACTTAAATCAAAACTGAAGTAAACAATAACATGAGGGTCTGGAAGGAAGGTTATAAACATAAAGGCTTATACAACAAGTTGAATTGAAAATCCGCTTGAGGCTCTTATGCACTTAACATTTAACTTGACTTTTTACATGGCTGCTCACAATCCTATACTTATAACATTTAACATGGTAAAACATTTTACATTTAACACAACAACATGACTACCTCTATTATAGTGAACGGCTAGATTTGAAAAAAAAAATAAATAAAATTCTAAAATTCAAATTCAATTTTTATAAATAATGTTATGTGTGGATGTATTAATTACTATCGATAATATAAAAGTCATTGGGTCACATGGAAACATCTGTTTTGACCCCAGGAGTGGCAAGGGTCAGAAAGGGATCAGGTAAAATGGATGCCAGTTGTTTAAGGATCCAAACCCATTAGCAGGTATCTAGAGGGAAGTCAAATATAAGGGATATTCATGATGTTGTGTTAAATGTAAAATGTTTTACCATATTAAATGTTATTATTATAGGATTGTGAGCAGCCCTATTTGAAGTCAAGTTAAATGTTAGATACATAAGAGATCCTAGCGGATTTTCTGAACTTGTTTTATAACCTATTCTTCCAAAACTTCATGTTATTGTTTAATTCTAAGTTTTCATTAAAATATTTTATTACACACTGTGTGATAGTTTGGCTACTGAGTGTTTTGTTGATCTTCTAGGTTGTAAGGAAGAAAATCAAGATGAGCTAATTGACAACTGTTATTACATTATTATTATTTATCATACATTGCTTTATTAGTTATAAAAACATCCAAAACAATACTAACACAATCAAAACACAAACTACGTTAATTTACGATAACTAATATCAAATTTTATGTTCTCCGTATTAAACTTAAAATGTTAATTATTAATATTTTATGTAGTGAGGTGTAGATAGTTGAGCGTAGATTAATTATTGGAGAAGTTTGTCGGGGGGTGCGGTCAGCAAAGAACAACATAAATAAACAAAACCATATTTATGCCGACGTTTCGACCTGAGTTTCAGGTCTTCATGAGGGGTTGTGGCGTAGAAGGTAGGGTTCAGGATGCAAGCCTTTGGAGCTTTTTATTTACTTGGATGAATCCTGAAGCCTACCTTCTACGCCATAACCCCTGACGAAGACCTGAAACTCAGGTCGAAACGTCGGCATAAAATAAATAAATATAGTTTTGTTTATTTATGTTGTTCTTTGCTGACCGCACCCCCCGACAAACTTCTCCAATCATTAAAATATTTTTATCTGTTTCTTGTTTTCATCTGGCCGCACGCTGCTACAATCTTCTTCATAACTTTATTTTTTTTTTCACCTTCTCGTAATGCTTTCTTTACATTATTAAAAAAATTAATAAATTGAAAACTTCGTCGGGGTAGTGGTACAATACCTCAAGAATAATAAATGAGAAAAAAAATTATCAAGTCATCTCATAAAATTGAGTTGTTTTGTTATTGTTTTCGAAACTTATAATATTATAACTGCTACCAATAACATACCTCCGGGTTTAAAAAAAAAAAACTAACGGTTAACGTAAGATCCTTGCGGATAAGTCTTCATATCAACGACAGAACCACGCCTATGTTTGAAATATCTTGTTAAGGACTAAGCAGGCACAGGACGAAAATTAACCCTGACCTTGAAAACTCTTTTTTCAACCTATTACTTGATGTATTTCCTCTAACTTATATAGTTGATGGAGTATAAATGAAAAAAAAAGTTGAATGCTTGCCATTCGGTTCTTGGCTTCCATTCAATGGAACAGAGAGGTTTTTCACTCTATATCGACAAAAAAAAGTTTCATCAAGATAGCTTACAATTCCGAATCGTCCCCTTTCAGTTGTCGGAAGTTACCGAGTAGACGACCTAAAAGCAGGTCCAACTATTAAAAAAAAAAAGAAGGCATTTTGTCTCTATTCGACATTTCTTTTTCCGTTTTATTTCTTTGACTACTGAACACTTATTTGGGGTATTCATGATATTGAGTTAAATGTAAAATGTTAAATGTTATAAGTATAGGATTGTAAGCAGCCCTCTTAAAAGTCATGTTAAATGTTAAATGCATAAGAGCTCCTAGCGGATTTTCTGCGCAACTTGTTTTATAACCTTTCCTTCCAAAACTTGGTATTATGGTTTACTTTTAAGTTTTCATTAAACTAATTTATAACAACATTCCTAAATTTAGTAAAGATTGGCCACTGAGTGTCTTGTTAAACTTTTAACTAAAGTTGAGTGTTTGCGACTTAAGCGCACTTGCTCAGCCTCCACTGGCTCACTACCAATGATGCGGTGAGAGGGATGCGCTAGGATCTTTTGAGCTCTGCTCTACCCCTCACAAGTGGGGGATAGAGTGGGCTCAGGGATCCTCAGGTCGACTGTGTAAATATTATATATAAGGGTATAAAAGTGACTAAAGAATATTTTATTTAATTTATTTATTTTTTTTATGCACATAGTTTGATTATGTTCATTTACTTTATCCTTCAGTTTTGTTGTATATATTTTAAGGAAGATACTATTAATTTTTATATATGTATATATAGTTGCCGGTAAAGATTGATATATAGGGAGATGGTCAGGGTTGCGGTCAAAGGAGAAACAAAAATAGTTTACAACTATTTATTTTCCTGTATAGGAAGATGGTCAGGGTTGCGGTCAAAGGAGAAACAAAAATAGTTTACAACTATTTATTTTCCGACGTTTCGCCCCACTTTCTAGGGCTTCATCAGGACTGTTCAAAGCAAACGGGTGAACAGCTTCTCTGTTCTGTTTTATCTGCTAGGCGCTTATTAAGGTTACATAAGTTATTAGTGTGATATTTGTGGGAAGGAAATTGTAATTTAAGAAGAGAGAAAATGTGGTAGGGTTTGTTATCAAAGGAAACAGAAGAAGAAAGATGAAGTGAATTATCAGGGGGAATATCAGGTGGTTGAGGGGTCACAATACCAGTGCAAAGAAGTTTGAGAGCCTGTTCACCCGTTTGCTTTGAACAGCCCTGATGAAGCCCTACAAAGTGGGGCGAAACGTCAGAAAATAAATAGTTGTAAACTATTCTTGATTCTCCTTTGACCGCAACCCTGACCGTCTTCCTATATATTTATTTTTATGTACTTTTTTTCTCATTTATTTGTTTATTTTTCATTCTTATTTTATTTTATTTTAGTATGAATGGGATCATTTATCACTATTACCTATTGCCCACAACGGTGTGGCGGATTGTAATCTATATCAATAAATGAAGTTTTAAAATAAATAAAAAAATTGTTTATTTGAAAAAAATAACCAGGTATCATGGCTAGCAATAGTAAAAGATAGATTAATGCACAATATTAAAGAATTTTATAAATAATAAAAAAAAAAAAAGGAAAAATAGAGACATCCAATATTCCCAAAATCCCATTCGTGCTTCGTTATCTTTTCTTAAACTGTTGTAATTTTCACATGAACAAAATTTATATTCCTTATTTGATCCTCGAAAATCCTGAAAACATGAATTTTAATAGCATCAAAAAAAAAAAATCCTTCGTCCTTAACTTTTGCCTTCTATAGTCTTATTTATTTTATTTTTAAAAATCACAAAAATGTAACAAAGCGAATAGGTCAGTAAGGGAAAATTGTGTGAAGCAAATTTTTTTATTTTATTTTTTTATTAGAATAATGATGTATTAAAATTTTTAAAAAATATGAAATTATATTTAATTACATTAAAAAATAAACTTCTTATTAAATTAAAATACTAGATGAGGACACGGGCTCAAATAACTTTAGATTAATTAATTATGAATTCAAGGAAGTTGGCTTGATGTTTTGGCTGGAACTAAGGTAAAAATAAACAGAGCAGGTATTTTAGTCTGCGAGGTCGCTGGTCTTTCTAAGCTAATGTTTAATTTTAGATTTAAATTAAATTAATTTTAGTTTGGCTACAAGACTATTTATAATCTTTACTATATTTAGCTATCGATTAATATAAATTGCTTCTTAGAGAATTTTTATTTCTGGAAAAAAAAAAATTGTTTGACAATGATAAATACTCGGACAAGACATAAAATATGGTGATAACTTTTTATTTGTTTAAATTTAGAATTTTATTTAAAAAAAAACAACACATCTAATAAATTAAATGTTAGAGACATGTAGAGAAACTATTCATTGGTAGCATTCAAACAGCACTTCTAAATAGAAGGTCTCGAGGCTATCTTCTTTTCAGGCGCCTTAGAGGATTTTCAGGAATGGATGAGGAATCAAGGTTAGAAACTAGTGGGTTTGGAAGGTTAGAGAGTTTATAATGGAAGGATTGATATGTAGATCGGACCAGATTGCTTACATATGGAACATTAAGGTCTTTCTTTATATATGATTTTATTTGTAACAAAGTATTGAGGATTTTACGAAGGATTTTGTATTGTAAGGATTGAATACGAGAGGAATTCGAAGGTTTAGAGGAGCCCCAAAGCTCAACTCCATATGTCCAGATTGGCCTTATTACAGCCATGTAGATCAGTCTTTTGTAATGAATTGGAAGTTTAGACCGTTTGTCTAGTAAGTACTGTAATAGTCGAAATCGACGAGCAGTTTCCTGTCGTTTCAGTCTGGTGTGAGGATTGAAAGTGAGTCCTTTGTCGAAAACAAAATAACCCATGAAAGGTCAGGTGTACAGACAGAACTTAGTAAGGAAGTACAAGACCAACGTTTGTACAAGGTGGTGATTTGGTCAGAATCTCGCTTAACCACCAGATCTCTCCACAATTAAGGGTACTCACTTTTTGAGGCTGGGTGGATCCCGGAGGGCCTCCGAACCCACAGGGTTGACTCACGGCCTTAGTAATAAAATGAAAATTATCTATCACAGCCGGATTCGAATCGGAGTTAGTAGACCACCTTTATCCACTTTTGTTTTTTAAAAATTTATTTCTCTTCATTAATATCTGTAGCACATTTTATAGTATGGTTACAGAGGTTGGAGGAGCACACTCATTTACAGATATATAAAATAAATTATAAGAAAATAGTAAACAAGGGAAAAAAAATTAAACTTAAAATAAAATAACATCTTAAACAGAAACTAAGATTGACTATTAGACATATTTTGCTAGAAAGCGCATATTCCACATCACACCTAAATAGCTTAAGGTTAAACTCAGATATTTCAAAAACCCCTTTAGACGATGATAAAACAATAGAATTAGTGTTTCAGTTTTTAAAACCAAAAGATTTACTGACAAAAATATATAATTGAACGGGAAAAAATAATAATAATAAAATAAATAAATAATCAAATTGAAAAATAAATAAAATCAAACAAATATTAGCAAAATTAAATAATGTATAAATGGCGTTGATGACCAATGATGTTTGGCACCACTAAACAAAAATAAACAAACATCCTAAACAGGATAATATTTATTCAATAAAAAAATAAAATAAATAAAAACTAAGGTTTCAAAGTTAAAAATAATTATAAGTATTAAATAAAAATAATATAAGTATTTATTAATAAAATACAGTTATAGATATGACCATACCATCGGAATAATAGAAGACAATGAAGTCGTTTATCTCTCGTTCCAGTATCTTGACGCAGGGCTGCCTATGATAGCCTACCCTGTGGGCCACAACATCTCTATGGTTCTCGCACTCCATGGCGTAGTGTTCTGATTCAAAATTATATTTTCATAGGTCAAAATGAGGATTAAATAACACCCTGTGTACTAGATAAACTGTTTTGAGAATGGTACACTGCAGACAAGATAAAAGAAAAAAAATTTTATAATATAGGACAGAATTAAAGGTTCTTCGGAGTTTAAAATTTTTCATATTCAACATTTAAACCATGTCAAATTATTTAAATGAGGATAAGAAGACGTATCTGGTATTAAGATCATTTCATCATACATTCATAGACCGAGATTAAGATAGGTAGAGAGGTTTTTGAGAAAATTGAAGAAAAAAAAGAAGGACAATTTTATTTTATAAAGTGGTGTCTCTGATTGATTGGTGTATTTTAACTACAAATTTCAGAAACATCTCAGGTATACACATAAACTAAATATACGAGGAGATGGTTGGGGGGTGCGGTCAAAATATAACACAAATAAGTTGAAATAACTTATTTAATCGTGTCAACGTTTCGGGCAGAATTTCTAGCCTTCATCAGGGCTGTAAGTGTGAAATCTGACAGCCAAATGGCTCACTTCTTTACTCGTCATAATATTTAAAATTTATAACTCACTTCTTAGCCCTAAATATGGCCGACAAGTTGGCAAGATTAAATAAGATATTTCAACTTATTCAAGTTATACTTCGACCGCACCTCCCCCTCTCCCCCCATTTTCTCATATAATTTATCCACGGTCAACTATCTCTCATCATTATGTAACCTAAATATATAATTTCGATGTCGTACTTTTTTTCGTTGATAAAATAAGCTGACTAGAGATATGATACTTGCAATTCATACGTAAGAGAAAGTAAAAAATAAAAATAAATAAATACTAAAATACTGTTTTTTAAATTCAAAGCACTTGAAATACGACTTTAATTCGACTAGTAAATATTTTCAACATTAGAAATTTAAGTCCTACAAATCGCTCGACCTTAAAAATTATTCATTCACAGTAACAAGCACACGAATTGCGTGTTATGTCAATAAGCTTTAATAATATTTTTTTTAAATTTCGTTATTCTGACGAAAATAATATTTCCAGAAATAATTTTCGAAATAAAAAAATTAATAAACAATCACTTTTTCGTAATTTTCGAAATAGTGATTACTGGTATTTTAAGACAAGTTAAAAGGGGACACTTGGCTTTGCTAAACCTGTTTTCATTTGTTGTCCTAAACCCTACCTAATGTTTTGTTAATAAACTAATTATTTATACTTTTTAACATCCTTTAATATAATAGCGATTTTAATCAATTTAAAACAAAATATAAATAATCTTGGTTCAGATTCATATTTAATAAACAATCCGGTTTTGATATATTTTCATTTTATTTTACTCTACTATTATTTTAAGGGAAAATTTGTATTAAAATAATGTATGTTAATGTATTAATTTATGTAAATTTAATGATCAATCAAAAATCGGAGTCCATTAATCTAGTCTAGTTGTTAGTTGGAATCTACCAATTGTAATTTTTACAGCAATATTACGTTTTCTTTATACCATGTCCTAGTTATAACTATATATATTATAATTGTGATTTTTATTAATTTTATTATTAAATAAAAAAAATATTAAATCTGTGCTGTTATAACCCATGGAGGGTCAGGGGTGAGATATTTTGCAAGGAGATACTGTTACTAGACCAAAGGTTGTGCAAGGAGGTGACTTGGTCAGAATCACACTTTACAGCCAGGTTTTTACTGAATTAAGAGCTCCCGAACAAATAGGGCTGTCTCACAGAAACAATGAAACAAAAAATAATTATCTGCCACAGCCGAATTCGAACCCAGGATCTTGGCATTAGTAGCACAGTGCCTTACTAATGAGCTACCCCCTACCTAGTTTTACTATTAAAAAAATTAATTTATTTATAATTGATGATAAATATAATTCTTCTGATATTTTTTGTATTTACTGTTCTATTATAATTATTTTTTACCAGAAATGCATCCAATAATTTTTTATACAAAGTTAGGTAGAATAGATGTTTTTAAAATTTACTTTTTTTGAGCATGTTGGTTTATTCCAGATAATTACAAATATAATATTTATATATTTTTCCTAAGCTCCATGAGTGCTTGGGTTTAAGTTCAAGATGGACAAAAATAAAACGGTTTGAGGGGAAGCTCTTTTACTGCATTTGAAGAGGGAGCTGAAATTAGATATTTTGGATAACAGGTAGTGTTGTGTGTTAGTCTAATATTGTCGGGGCACACCATCTTTGTTGTGGAATAAAATAATAATAATTGAATTATATTAAATAGGCATTAGATGCTGTTAGTATTTATTTACATCGAGATTATAAAACTGAACTTTAATGTGTAAGAATTATAAGAATTTATGCAACAATTTCAAATAATTTATTCACCTACTTCAAATCCCTTAGATGAAATAAACCCAAGGATAATTATAAATATTAGAACGTATTTTATACGATTTAAGTGAAGCACTGAGAAAAAATATATAAATGCGATAACATCTATAAAATGCTTTTAAATAGTTTTGCAAATTTAAATTAAAAAAAAAAGGAACAAGAAAAAAAAAAATCCCCAATTTGGGCATTTGTAGGCAGCCTTGGAGGTGACTCCTTTCGGCTGATGTTGAAACATTAATTACAGTGCGAGGAAATTATCTCTAGAAACTTTGTCTAATTTATAAAAGTCACTTAAAATTATTAATTAGTGTTCGATTTGGATTTTTTTTTTGTTCAAATTCTATGCCAATTTAAAATGCAGTTATAATTATGAGCACCTCGTTAATTAATTGACATGAAGTTCTGGCGTCTCTTTGTAAATTCATACCCTTAAAAACCGATAATTTCAATAAAAAGATATAATTAATATGACCCAGAAATTCGAAGAATAGTTATGGACGAAATTATTTAATTGAAAATAAAATTTTAAGATTTTCGAAAAACAAAACAAAAAAAAAAACATATCGAATCGTTTCTGTTAATTGTAATAAATTTCCAATCCTGACTTTGCAGATTGAATGATATTTTTATTTTCTCGTTATTAGTATTAATCATTTAATCATACGTTAAATAATTTATTTTGTTAATTGTTAACAAAAAATACATATATTGTCAGTCATAAAAGACTACCTTAAATGTTTAAGAAAATTTGATATTTATTTAAAATAACTAAAACAAAACTGAAATAATTCAAGAGAAACTTAAATGAAATAAAATTACAAAACGCAAGGAATAGTTTTTAAACAACATAATTTGTAAATGTGGTGTAGATAGTTGATCGTAGATTAATGATTGGAGAAGTTTGTCGGGGGGTGCGGTCAGCAAAGAACAACATAAATAAACAAAACCATATTTATTTATTTTATGCAGACGCTTCGACCTGAGTTTCAGGTCTTCATCAGGGCTATAGAACAAAGGAGATAACAACAACACATCATTTAGAGGAACATACAATTGAAAAGGAATATTATACAAACAAATTTAGAATTATACAAAATATTGAATTGAAGAATTATAAATGATAAAAAATTGATAACTGATAATTGAGTAGTAAAAAAATTTTAATTGATTGATAATCGTGGAATTGGATGGTAGTAGATTGAAAACAGTGACAGATGAAATATATCATGTAGGTAAGAACATATGTATAATATAAGATATGCAAGTAGTGTCTAAAAAACTAAAAATATAAATACATAAATTGAATATACAAATTGAACACTAAATATAAATATATACTTCATTCACAGACAATGAAAAGCCACTCACTATTTTTTATTGTATAGTTCTTAATTTGTTTGTATACTATTCCTTTTCAATTGTATGTTACTCTAAATGTTGTTGTTATCTCTTTTGTTCTATAGCCCTGATGAAGACCTGAAACTCAGGTCGAAACGTCCGCATAAAATAAATAAATATGGTTTTGTTTATTTATGTTGTTCTTTGCTGACCGCACTCCCCGACAAACTTCTCCAAGAATTTGTAAATCGTGGTTCTGGACTTTTGACTGACAGTGTGTATGTGTATACAGTGGTGATGTTCAAAATATTTAAATAAGGGTTGACGAAAAAAACATTTTTCCTTCCACTCAGGTAAGAATGGGACAAACTGTAGGATAGCTTCCTATAACTGAACTATAATAATAGGAATTGTTAATAGTATTTTTTATTATACTTATATATTGTACTATTAACAATTCCAGAGCGAAAATATATACTTTAAAAACTCAAAAAAAAAAAAAAAATGTATTCTGTAGTTGAAGAGCCACGTATCTTTTAGGTGTTTTTGTTTATTAATTAATATATATAAGTATATATGTATTCATACCTACCGATTTATATTATGATTAAAGCTGATTCATTTTATTAACTCATTTAATTTATTTACTTACGTTTTTTTTTTATTTTACTTATTATGTTACTCATTTATTCGCCTATGTTTGTTTACGATGTGTATATTAAAAAAATAATTCCAGTGCTTTGATAGAAAGTACTGTTGCCAGGCCAATGTGCAAGTTATTTAGTCAGGATCACACTCAACAGCCTGATTTTTTCTAGTTTTTGAGGCTTGGTGGAGGACAGAAGGCTACCGAATCCACAGGGCTGACTCACGGATACAGCAACAAAATAAATAATTATCTGTCGCAGCTGGATTCGAACCGAGGTCTTTGGAGTTAGTAGCACAGTGCCTTACCACTGAGCCACACTGCTCCTCACAAAGTGTATATTTTATTTTATTATCATGATTACTATTAACCATTTTAATTTATACTTATATATTTGATATATGAGGAGAATATGGTTGGGAGTGCGGTCAGAGAACTTATTTTATAGTGCCAACGTTTCGGCCAGAATTTCTAGCCTTCGTTAGGGCTGCTAGTAGCAAATCGGAAAACTAATTTAAAACTTAATACTTATTTAAATCCTCAGTGCATTCCCGCAATACCCGCTCACGGCCTTCAGACTAATATGTAACTACACATCGAACCGCAGCCTTTGGTAGATCTTTCCTCATCCGTTCCTCTTCCCTATGGAATTCTATTCCCTCCTTCATTCGTTGTTCTAATACCCTTCCAATATTCAAATCCCGTATCTTCGACCACCTTCTGTCCATCCAATTCCGGAAGAATAACAATTGAAAGTTTCATATAAGATTTATTTATTCTCTGGATTTTATGTTTCAGAATTTCTTTCATACTTATAAATATGTATATTAGCAGTAAATTTTACTTTTTCATTTATTGTTTATATTTTAATAATATTTGATTTTTTTTAAATTGTTATTTTATATATTCTGTTAAATATTAATTTTTATTTTGTATTTTACCCTAAGGCTCTAAAGCCTAATTTTTACGCCAGTATATTATTCTAAAGGGATCCATATCAGAATAAGATCTAATTATATATGAGACTTTTCTAGTAGGATATATAACTTACTAATAATTTACTAGTATTAATTAGTATAGTTTTAATAAAATTGTTTTAACCACTTTAACCGAATTTTAAGAATTAAGGTTTGAACATGGAAATACGTAAAACATGTCCTCAAGTAACTTATAAAAGATTTAAAAAAAAAAGAAGAAAAAGTGAGGAGTGAATACATAAAAGAAACTTTATATAAAAAAACAATTTAAAGTTCCACAGGAGTTTTATTTTATTTTTTAAATATTTCATGGAAAAGGGCGGTAAGAGAGGAATGTTTGCTTTCAAGGGAATCTCCCGGATTCACCACGAAGCGTCGGGAAAAAAGTTACATTGCAAGCTAAACAAAGTTTCAAGTGCTAAGGACTCAAAGCCAACAAACGAACTTACAACGAGAAAGATTCGCTCAGCTTTATATATTGCGGTACGAATTGAAAGTCACACATTCCGTTGCGAACAATACAATCTTATCTAACAATAGATTATAACCAGTTTGTCATCCATTCAACTCAATTTAACTTTTAACATTGAATCTCACTGTGCAATCCAATTTCGCAAATTTCACAGATATACATATATAATTTCCCTGTTATGTATCAAATGAATATAATAATAAAGGAAGGTACAAAAAAAAAAAAAACCCAAATTAATCAATTAAAAAAACAAAATCAAATTTGAGAATAGGACCATTTTTATTTCTATTTTAGTTCTTTCTTGATTAAAATGTAGTTTGTGTTTTTATTGTTTTGGATGCTTTTAAAACTGAGCAATGGATGAAAATAATAATAATGTAATGACAGTTGTCAATTAGCTCATCTTGATTCTCTTTCTTACACGATATAGTACAAGAGCCGGGAAGAAAAAAAGGCAGTTATCTCACCCCAAGTTTTGATTACTTTAATGAAAACTATGTATAATTACTAGTTAAAATTGATGAGTCTGCCAAGGATAGGTAAGGGGAATAAAAAATGGCGGCTGTTTCAAAACCTTAAAAGAACATTAATTTTTCATTCGGAGCTCTATATCTTAAAAATCTACCAACAACACTAGAAAATCTAAGAGAACATTATTTAAAGAAGAGTAAATTTGCAGAAATATTAGCCCTGAAAGAGCTATTTACGCCCAATAGTTCTCAAGATATAGCTTTTTAAAAAGCAATATTTCTTAAAAATCTACTGAAAGATTAGTAGTTTGATCATTTATTTTTGAGAAATCTATATCTCAGGAACTATGTGGCGTACAGATGTCTATTAGCACTCAAATTAAAGCTAGTTTAATGGACTAAAAAGACGTTTATGACCTTTACTTTTATAGAAATAGTAGTATTCATGGTATTAGCTAAAACAAATTGATTTATAGTTGTTCGGACAATAAGTTTGATTTATGAAAAACTTCATTTCAGAAACCATTGGACGTACAGATGCTTGCCAGCGCTCAAATTAAAGCTAGTTAAATTCACTACAAAATAGTTAATATGTTTATCTTTGTAGGAGTAGTAGTTTTTATGATATTTGACAAATAAACTCACAAAATGATTATTTATAGTTGTTCGTATAAAATGTTGGACTTTTGAAAAAATATATCTCTAGATCCATAAGATGCACATATGTCTGCCAACACTCAAAATAAAGGAAATTTAACTTACTATAAAGTAGTTTATGACACTCATCTTCGTAGGGGTAGTAATTATTGTGATATTTACAAATGAATATAAATTCGTCAAATGAAAATTTGTCCGAACAACTATAATTCAATTTATTTTAGCAAATTTCATGTAAACTATTACTCCTACGAAGATAAACATAATTAACTACTTTATAGCTTATTAAACTAGCTTTAATTTGAGTGCTATTAGAAATCTGTAAGTCAAATAGTTTTTGAGACATAAATTCTTCAAAATAAATTCACTAACTACTGATCTTTCAGTACGTCCCATACATTTTTCTGAAACGTTGCTTTTTAAAAAGCTATATCTCGAGAAAAAAAACCGTAATTAACTCTATTAGGGCTCATATTTTAGCAAATTTACTATTCTTTAAATGACGTTCACTTTCAAACAACAAACTTTCACACAACTTCCACTTGTAACTCAATTTAGGTATGTTATAATGAATTACTTTAATATATTGCGGAGTAGTAATTGTAGTTAAAATTAAATTTAAAATTGATTCAACAGCAACTTTTGACAGTTGGAATCCAATAAAAAAAATTTTAAATCTTTTTAAAACATTATTTGGTCGATTATGAAGTAGTAATTTGAAATAATGTCAGTGAAACTAATTCTTTCGCTGTCTATCTAGATCAAATCCATTTTTATAAATTTGGAAAAAACGGAATAATACAATACACTTTCACTAGATAGCAGATACAACTAGAACTATGAAAGGTTCCTTCTAAGATTACCTACTTTAACCTAGATTTGCACTAAATCTCAGTTTAACCGGCTATCATTGGCCGATAATGGTTAATTCCATATTTGAAGGTTATATTTTTATTGTACAATGAATAATTATAGAGTTTACCTAAGATTTATAAAATCGTAGTTTAAGCTATGATGGAATAACCCTTGGAAAACATTTTAAAATAATATAACAAGCATAAGAAAAATATATATTTGTAAATTATATTCATAATTAAGCTGTTGATGCTCCCCTAGCGGGTGAGAGGTGAACTATCAGGAGAAGGTTATATTGTGTGTTCTTTTCAAATGATGAGCTTTTGTTTATAATTATAATTTTGTAAAGATCCTTTCAATTACTTGTAATATTTCACTGTTATATTCATTAAAACTGTGGAAAGGGACTTTTATTCTATTGTTTTATGTAAGTTGAATAGTGTTTCTACTTTGATATATTTTACGTAGTACTTCTGTTATTACTCTGTAACCTTTTATTTATAATAAACTATTGCTTTAGCAATCGTCTAACTGTCTACTTTCTTCAGAATTACATATTTATAATTTAAATTTATTAGAAGAAACTGCTCGTAGATTGCGATTGCTACAACACTTACTTGACAAATGCTCTAAACTTCCCATTCACTACAAAAAATTAGTATAAACTGCGATAATCAGATTAATTGAGCTCTGGGGCTCCACCAAACCATCAAATTCCTTCTGCATCCAATCCTTACGGAATTCAAAATCCTACGTAAAATCCTTGATGCTCCTTATTACGTTACAAATAAACTCATTCACAAAGACCTTAACATCCCATTCGTTGTAGATTTGGCCCAAAACAGATGTGCGTCTTTTCATTCCAAACTCCTTAGCCATCCTAACCCATTAATTCTTAAACTTTCATTCTTAACAATCCCTGATAATCTTTCGAGGCGTCTGAAATGAAGATGGCCACGGGACCTTCTAATTTAAATTAATGCTTGAAGTACAACCAATGGGTGGTTCCTTTCCAAGATTTTCAAGTGTATATAAAACATTCAAACATATTTATTTATTTTATTTATTATTTTTACAGTTGTAAATCACATTAAATCAAAAAATTTTAGAATTCTTTATTTGTCGTTCTACAATTCATCGCAATAAAATAAAGGTTGTACAAACCACTAAGTTTTGTAATATAAAATTTAATGAAACCTTTCCCAAAGGAAAAAATATTTTCCCAAAATCCAATATAATCAACCTCAGTGCTGATTTGGAACTCGATGATTACACCTTGGATTCTTGAAGACTGATGATAATGTTATGTTTGCGTAGGAATGGGAGCAGCGGATTACACGGCTACGTTATAATGGACGAGTAACCTTCTACGCAAGAAGATTACGAAAATAAAATAAAGAAGAAACCAGTTCTGGGGAACTTTTCTCAGACGACCTATTATAAACCTGATCAGAACATACCCTCGTTAAAAGTTTCCACATTAGGAAACAGCGGTGGATTTAAAGGTAACCATAAACTGTAATTATGCATTTAAACAAATTGAACTTTAGCACAAGCAACTAAACTAAAACAGGGGTATTCAAGATCTTTAGTTTAACATGTTAAAGTGTGTTAAATAGAGAAATATTTCCTTCTTTTACAATGTTAAAACGATATAACATATATCATGGTTGAGAGTCTGTTACTAGGTCTCTTAAATGGAGAATGACGTCACGCAACAGACCAGCTGAGCTCGTCACCGTTTTCATTGCTATCGTGTTAGGTTACTTCCTCGTAGATTGAGATTTGATTGTTTTGGATGTTTTTAAAACTAATAATGCAATGGATGACAATATTAATAGTGTAATGACAGTTGTCTTAGTTCATTTTGGTTCTCTTTCTCACAAGTTAGAAGATGAAAAAGACACTCAGTAGCCAAACATTCACACAACTCCCACTTGCCAATCAATACAGGCATGTTGTAACGAATTACTTTAACGGAAACTTAGAAGTAAACATAAAATAAAGTTTTGGAAGGAAAGGTTATAAAACAAGTTGCTCAGAAAATCAGCTAAGATCTCTTATGTATTTAACATTTAACGTGACTTTAAATAGGGCTGCTCACAATCCTATACGTACAAAATTTAACATGGTAAAACATTTTACATTTAACACAACATAACGAATACCCCTTATATAGGAACAAACGTGTCAGTCGGAATACATGAGTGATTCCTTATGGTCAGTGATTTATTTTTAATTTAACTTGCCTATATATGTAATATAGTAATAAGATTTTATTATATTAGCAAAATTTCGACGTAAATACATGTTTTGAGGTCACCCGAGTAAAAAAAAATCAAGTCGCATAATGATCAGTGTGAAATGCCAAGCTCAAAATCGAAAAGAGACAAGGAACTGCTAAAGATAGAAAAGATAATAACTACCTGTAAACCATAATGTTAAAAATAATAAGAATAAATCACATTTAAGACAAGAGAGGAAGGTGTTATATGACATTTTAGGAAAAATAAATATTTTAGCTTTGAAGAATATTTTGTGAAGCACCTTAATTAATTTTTCTCAATCTTAATCCATGTTAGTTCAGAAGTAACAAATTGAGTTTTAAAGCTTAACATTTCAGTCCGCTGGTGTTCCTCAGGGTCGTATCCTCGGTCCCATCCTCTACACCGTCTATACAGCTGGCATTCCAACCAATCCTAACACTACCCTCACCACGTATGCCGATGACACATGTGTACTTGCTGTGTCCCATATCACAGCCCTCGAAGAATGGTGTCGTAATTGGAGGATTAAAATAAATCCCATAAAATCACCTTTACCCTTTGTCTTAAACCTACCGCCTTTCCTACAGTCTCCTTTAATAATGTTGATCTTAACCCTTTCGAACAGATCCACTATCTTGGACTACATCTGGACAAACGACTAACCTGGAATCCTCACAAAAGACTGAAAAGACAGGAAACTGCACGTCGATTTTGACTATGTAGCACTTACTGGACAAACTGTCATAACTTCCAATTCATGTCTGTAAAAGCCTAATCTGGACATATGGAGTTGAGGTTTGGGACTCCACTAAACCTTCGAATTCCTCTCCTATTCAATAGATTGCAATCCGAAATCCCCAATGTTCTTTAATTTGCCACAAATAAAACCATACAGTAAGGTCTTTCTGATGTTCCCTATTCAACCGATCTAGCCCGAACCAGATATCACTCCTTCCATTACAAACTTTCTAACCACCCAAACCCCCTAGTTTCTAACCTTGCTTCCTCTTCCATTCCTGACAATCCTCCGAGGCACCTGAAAGTAAGATGGCCACGAGACCTACTAATGTGACACGTCATTAGAGTGCTACCAATGGGTAGTTTCTATACACGTCTGTAACACTTCAATTTAACTGAGATCAGATTTACTAAATTTATTATAATGTACAGTTTTAAATAGCAATAAATAAATGATAAAAAAAAGCAAAACATTGGAATAAATTATGATTTAAATGAAAATAATTAGATTATATAAAGATGTTTAAATTAAGATGTTTTTATTAACGTTTTTCTAGCATAAACAACCTACAACGCCAGAAAGAAACGTAAAAATAAATCTCAAAAATTAAGTAAAACATGCATACTGGGATTGTTGATTGACCGTGTGAATAGATGAATAGAATATGGTCCGGGTGCGGTAAAAAAAACTGGAATAGTAGATAATTATACTATTTTATTGAGCCAACGTTCCACCCCACGTTGCTGGGCTTCGTCAGGGCTAAAAAAGATACAAACACATAGTTACAAAAGGAAAAAAAAGAGAGAAAAAAAAAAACATAAGTGTAAAATAACAGGGGTATTATAAAATGTTCTTCTTATTATATCTTACTTTTTTACAGTTTATAATACCCCTGATATTTTACACTTATGTTTTTTTTTTTCCTTTTGTAACTATGTGTTTGTATCTTTTTTAGCCCTGACGAAGCCCTGCAACGTGGGGCGAAACGTTGGCTCAAGAAAATAGTATAATTCTATTATTTGAGTTTTTTTTTTACCGCACCCGGACCATATTCCATTCAACATGCATATCTATGAAATCAACTAATACCAGAATACTAAACAAAAAATCAACTAAAAGCTTCACGCCGTTTTTCAATTTCAGGCCCTTTTTAAATATTTAACTATCTTAAGTCTCTTCCCGTTTTAAGGAAACATTTCAAAAGTGATACAGAACTTGGTGAGGCGGGTCCCGCCTCGGAATCCTTTTTGTGTATTATGATTTCTTTGCATTGTCAAAAATGCTTCATATTGAATTATAATTGTTATTTATAATATTAAGAAGAAAAGATAGAGGAAAATTATGTATAAATTTTATTTTCAAATGTTTTTAAAATAAATAATTCTTAAATCTTTAAATAATAATTACATTATTTTCTATTGATTTACTATCAGTTTACAATTAATTTCTCTTTCGTATTTATCATCAACAGATTGATATGTTTGCAACATAACAACGTATGACTTCAATTATTTGTGAATTTGCAGAGAAACTCCACGCAGACATATCAATTGACATAAGTGGGTTCTTCAAAGCGTCAATGAATGTAAAAAATAATCAAATAAATGAAGTGTTTTGAAAATATTCGTTTGTAAATAATGATGAAATAAATGTTTTAAACATTTATTTTATTACGTAGTTTTAATAAATTTGATTGAATACTTTAAAATTGTATATTAACAGAAAGGTTTTTCCGTTAGCAAAATGGCCGATACAGGTAAAAGTGGGTTACGGAGGGTACGGCCAGGTGACTTGGTCAATGCCGAACGATTCCTACCTAACAATGTAACCACTGAAGCCTTGTAAGGGCATTGCCAATTGTTTAAAGGGAAAAAAGGTATTCGTATATCAAAGTTATTATATTTATAAAAAATTATAAGTAAAACAATATTGTCATATTTCATTTTGAAGTTCACTATCTTCAATGAACTTCAACAGAATAATGGAGCACTTCAAAGGTACAGTTTCGAAATGAACGGGTACTATAACCGCTAATTTTGATTAATTCTTAGTTATACGTTTATCGTTGCCCACGCTCAGCGGAGAAGGAGGCGAGTTAAAATCAAATAAAAAAAAATATAATCGCAAAAGGAAAAAACAATAAAGAATAAATTACTCCTTAGGCGCCACGTTATTTTTCTTGGAAATAACGAAAAACCCCAAGCATTATGCCCACAATATACCACTATATAAACAATTGTTGAATTATAACCACTGGCGAATACCTTTACAAGTAGATAACAGAAAACTTAGGGGTGTTACCTATTCCGTGAACAACATAAACAAAAAAAAAACATAAGTAAATTAACAAGTTGAAAACAGAGAAAGAACAACTGAATTATATGTACAAAAGTTTAATAATAAAAAAATAAATAAATATACAGAGAATGAAAAAAGGAAAAAAAAAGAATTCTTATCAATTAATAAAACAATTAAAACTTATAGGTTGACTTAACCTTAATTATTATCCAAAAGAGTATAAAAGTGAATTATAAAGTAAAAAAAAAAAAAAAGATAAAATTTAGTTCAAACCACACGTATTCCTTCACTTCTATTGTTAATGATCGTCTATTGAAGTAAACACCATAATTTTGAAAAATAAAACATATACGACAACATTTCTCACATGGTGATATTCCGGTTCAAACCATAAAGACAGAGGGCTTTTAAACTATTAACACTTCACATTGAACAACCGTAACATGTTACAAAATGAAACTATCACCTTCACAAAACCAAAACTCACTCGTCTGAACATACGAGTTCCCAGAATCAAACTATCGCCTTCACTCAAACAAAACCCACTGGTCTAAACATATCGCTCGTGTTTTTGTTTTTACCATGACAACCGTAACACCTCTTGTCTGAACAGATCTAGCCAGTGTTTTTATTTCACCATGACAACCATAACACCTCTTGTCTGAACAGATCTAGCCAGTGTTTTTATTTCACCATGACAACCGTAACACCCCTTGTATATGTAGATATCGCCAGTGTTTTTATTTCACCATGACAACCGTAACACCCCTTGTCTATGTAGATATCGCCAGTGTTTTTATTTCACCATGACAACCGTAACACCCCTTGTCTATGTAGATATCGCCAGTGTTTTTATTTCACCATGGCAACCGTAACACCCCTTGTCTATGTAGATATCGCCAGTGTTTTTATTTCACCATGGCAACCGTAACACCCCTTGTCTATGTAGATATCGCCAGTGTTTTTATTTCACCATGGCAACCGTAACAGTACTGTTGCATTAATAATTTCAAATTAGAAAAATTAACCATCTCACCATAAGTTTCTTATAATAAATAATATAAATAGGAATATAAAGGTTCAGGGGCTCAGTAGTTTGTAAGGAAGTGCTGTACCTTAAACAATGGTTGTCCAAGGAGTTGATAAGTTCATGATCACTCTCAAAAGAGTTTTCCTTAATTTATAATACCCACTTTATAGAGGCCAGGAGGACCTTGAAACCACAGGATTGACTCACTGCGACCGTACAGAGTAAATAATAATCTGCCAGATGCAGTTGCAAGAACAGTGTCTTAATGAGCCACCACTATCGAATAAAATACGTAAAATTATAATAGGTAATATTAAATAGCATACAATAATATCACTACATTAATAGTCAGGTATGTATTTACTTAAATAAATTTCTGAATTATTGTTACAAAATATTCGTTATTTTACTTTTTTTTTTTTTTAATTCATAATAATTCTATTTAAAACTAGTAACTTCGAAATGCATTTTTGACTATATGTTACGAATATTAATCATATCTAACTTTGAAATATACATACATTTACATTCTAGAATATACCAAATGTATATAAAAAAAAAACTGTGCTGCTACAATCCATAATGAGTCGGGGGAGCAGTACATTGTAACAGTACTGTAATTAGACCAGCGCTTGTGCAAGGAGTTAAACTGTTCAAAATCAAGCTCACCCACCAGACTTACTCCTAATTAAGGGTACTATTATAATGCCAGAAGGCTCTGAAACCAAAGGGTTGACTCACGGCTATAGTAAGAGAATAAATAAATATCTGTCACAACCGGATTATTAGCCGGGTCCTTGGAATCAGTAGCACAGTGCCTTACCTTTGAGCCAGCCCATTCCATCCCAAATATAACCACTTATATTTAATTAGCTTTCGAACTCGGTACTAACGAGAAGGTTAAGCTTACAGATTTCAAAACTTTTTCAAGGTGACACGAAGTTGGCAGCACTCTACCACTTAATGGTATTTATAAATGTCTTGATTGTCTGATTAAGGAAAGATAAGAAATTCAACAACAAATTTTCATGGTTCCTGTAAAAGGTACGATATCACAATTTCTAAGTTTATTAAAATAACATAGTACAATACGTTAAAAGGGCTATTGTACTTATTTATTTATTATGTTAACATAATTTAAATGTATATAGCTCTATTAGGTCTCATATTTTAACAAATTTACTCTACTTTAAATTATGTTTTCCATTGTTGTTGGTAATTTTAATTTTTTTGTTTTTTAACCTACCGATTAGTGTTTTAATTTATGTATTCCCTAAACTTATTTATTTATTAAATTATTCCTTTTAACGAGGAGAAGATGGTTGGGGGTGCGGTCAATGATAAACACAAATAAGTTGGATTAACCTATTTTATTGTGCCAACGTTTCGGCTAGAGTTTCTAGCTTTCTTCAGGGCTAAAAACAAAACAAGATAACAACCACAATAAGTATAGAAAAATAAAAAAATATAAAAGAAAGTATAAACAGAATAATTTTACACATAGAATGTAAAAATGTGAAATTAATTTTACATAACATCATATCATCTAAGAAAATCCTTATGTTATAAGGGGCATGTTTATATGACAGAAATGTGAAACTAGAACTTAATTATGAGGTGTAGATAGCTGACCGTAGATTGATGATTTGAGAAGTTTGTCGGGAGGTGGGGTCAGCAAAGAACAACATAAATAAACAAAACCATATTTATTTATTTTATGCCGACGTCTCAGTTGCAGGCCTACCTTCTACGCCATAACCCCTGATGAATACCTGAAACTCAGGTCGAAACGTCGGCATAAAATAAATAAATATGGTTTTGTATATTTATGTTGTTCTTTGCTGACCGCCCCCCCCCCCCCCCCCACAAACTTCTCCAATCATAGAACTTAATCATTTTTTGTTTGATTAGTCGATCTACTAAAAAATATATAATAAACTTAAATTATACAGGTTTAATAAATTAATAAAAAGTATTAATAATTAATAAAATATAAACCAAATCGATCTTCTAAATCATAATTAAATTGTTTTGAATACGATCAGTTACACGTTTAAAACCCACAAGAGATATTTAATAAATTTTTTTTC
>NW_027112056.1:397425-400601 GCF_000696795.3 Halyomorpha halys
CCATGAGAATAGAAGTATTTTATTTTAAAGTATATGATATCAAGTTATTTAAATACAGTCCACTCCATCATTACCAGTAAATTATCATTATTACCATTATTAATTTGAACAAGCTAACCAGTAAAATAATTAATTTGGGTAATATCCCCCAATTTTACTCCGGGGAATACCTAAATTAAACAGATGCTTTCTTTTTGTTTTCAAAAGATGAATTTTTGTCTATGTTAATAACTTTGTTAAGATTCTTTTAATTGCTTATAATAGTTCACTATTTGATTAACTAAAAACTGTAAAAAGGGACTTTTACTCTATTCTTTTGTTTTATATAAGTTATAATGTGTGTATAATAATAATAATAATAATATAATAGTGTTTCTACTTAGATGTATTTTACTTAGTACTTCTGTCAACTCTGTAACCTTTTATTTATAATAAAGTATTGTTTTAGCTACCACCTACTGTCTACTTTCTTCAGAATTACAAAATAGTGAATTACATATATATTTTAAAATAAATATTAATAATAAACGAACAAGAAAAAATAAATATACCTATATAACGAATTAAAAGTAATATAGAAAGGACGTTTTACGAAGCGAATCATTGGAAGTCATGCATTATTAATAATGTTAGAATGCATATAGAGGCATAGGAGAAAAGTGTGGCGCAACACTCCAAAGCAGTGATCAAATATGTCAAGTTAGTTCTCTACGACTAATCGACCAGTTTAAATTACACAGTAATTAATTTATAAAAACTTTCAACGTTTTAATTGGTCTTTTTTTTTTTTTTTTTTTTTTTATCACATTGTTAAATAACCATAAAAACATAAAATTTCGATTTTGAAAGATAAACCACCAATATCGTGCAAGGACACTGCCTCATTTTACAAAAAAAAAATTATAGATACTATATTTAATTAAATTAATTGTCAAATTCGGTGTTTTTCAAATTCAATATTGTAATGAAACAAGTATGGACAATATGTGAAAGGAGATTTCCTAATGCAAGTGTACTGGAACATTCTTCCAGTATTGGTCCAAAGCATGCATTGGTCATTTATGCATATAATATAGTGCAGATTGCAGACGGGCCTGAACGTCTATCGCCTACTAAATTAGCTTTAATTTGAGTGCTAATGGACATCTGTACATCTCACGGTTTCACTATTCACGCTGAGATAAAGATTTCCAAATAAATTCATTGACTAATGATTTTTGAGTATATATTTCATAAAATATTGCTTTTTAGAAAACTTAATCTTGGGAACTATTAAACGTAACTCTAAGCTTACGTTTATATTTTAGCAAATATTATAAAGAATACTACTCCTACGAAGATAAACGTTATGAACTACTTTATAGTATATTAAACTAGCTTTAAACACTGATCTACATGACTGTAACAAGGCCTATCTGGACATACGGAGTTGAGCTTTGGGGCTCCACTAAACCATCGAATTCCTCCCGAATCCAATCCTTACAGTCCAAAATCCTTAATGTTCCTTACTTTGTCACAACTCAAACCATCCAACATGACCTCAATGTCTCCTATGTTGCCGATTTGCCCAGAACCAGATACCAATCCTTCCATGATAAACTTCCCAACCACCCAAACCAACTCGTTTCTAACTTGGCTTCTCCTTCATTGCCTAATAATCCTCCTAGGCGTCTGAAAAGAAAATGGCCTCGAGATCTTCTCTAGAAATGTTATTGGAGTTCTATCAACGGGTAGATTCTCCACATGTTTGTATCATGTCACTATGTCACCTACAGCAAAATTACTTGATGTGTATATAAGTATACAGTTGTAAATAACAATAAATAAATTATAAAAAAAAGCTTTAATTTGAGTGCTAATAGACATCTGTACGTTGAATGATCTACGAGGTATAGCTTTCTAAAAATAAATTCACTCGCTACTGATATTTCGAAGCATTTTTTACGAAATGTCAGAATTTAAAAAGCTTGGGAACTATTGAACGAAAATAATTTCTTAAGACTCTTATTTTAGCAAATTTTCGCTTCTTTAAATGATGTTCTCTTAGGTTTCTAGTGTTGTAGATAGTTTTAAAAAGATATGAAGCTGCAAATGAATTTTGTTTTGTAAACGGTTTTGAAACAGCTACCATTTTTTATTCCCCCTACCTACACTTGGCAGACTCATTAATTATAGTTTTTATTAAAGTAATAAAAAATAGGGGTGAGATAACGGCCTTTTTTCTTCCCGGCTCTCGTACTATAAGTTTAAGGGTAATGCCCCCAGGATTTGTCCAAAGTTTCATTTATGCAGATGGGCCTGAACGTCTATAGTACATTAAACTAGCTTCAATCCGAGTGCTAATAGACATCTGTACGTCTCATGGTTCCGAAGATAAATATTTCCCACAATAAATTCACTAATTACTGATTTTCAGTATATATTTCATGAAATGTTGCTTTTAAAGAACATTATCTCGGGAACTACTGAACCTAAACAGTTCTTTTAGGGCTTATATTTTAGTAAAATTATGTTTTATTAGGTCTTCTAATATTGTTATTTTTTTTTAAGTTCTGAAACAGATGGTATCTTATATTCCCCCTACCTATACTTGGTAGACTCATCAATTTTGACTAGTAATTATAAATAGTTTTCCTTAAAGTTATCAAAATTAGGAGTGAGATAACTGACATTTTTTTTCTTTCGGGCTTCCGTACCATGACCGGTGACATCCTCCCCCACAGACCCACTGAGTTCACTTATTCCTATGATCACGAGATTAAAAAGTTTATCATTTACATTGATAGAAACTGATGTACTTAAATGAATAAACTTCTAACAAGTAATTCATGATTTCGCTACTAAAAATGAAGAAAAGTAAGTTTTTGAATGTTTAATTTTAGTTTTTTACTTTTGAATATAATCCACACACAAGACTGAAACGACAAGAAAATGCTTGTAGATTCCGATTGGTATAACACTTACTTGACAAACGCTCTAAACTTCCCATTCACTACAAAAAATTAGTATACACTACAATAATCAGACCAATTTGGACATATGAAATTGAGCTCTGGGGCTCCACCAAACCATCAAATTCTTCACGCATCCAATCGTTACAATCAAAAATCCTACGTAAAATCCTTGATGCTCCTTATTACGTCACAAATAAACTCATTCATAAAGACCTTAACATC
>NW_027112056.1:400651-402510 GCF_000696795.3 Halyomorpha halys
TAATAATATAATATAATATTAATTTAATCATTTTTAATTTATATATAGAGAGAGAGGGAGGGAGAGAGAGAGATTTGAGAAGAAGTTGTAAATTTAATCAAATAGGACGCGAGAGGTGAAATTAGTGACAATAGCGATTGGATTTATTTGAACACTGATATCGTTTATTGAATGGCCATTATCAACGAACCAATATCAAAGCGGTATTCTTGATAGAATGCACCAATTCTACAACCTAAATAACAAATAATTTGATAAAGTCTATTTGAGCTATATATTTATTGTATCAGGAGGAAACAAAAATTATCTATGGATACTTTCTCCACAAGTCGGTATCAAGTCATTATAATAGGATTAATATCACATTTACTGGATATATTTTTATGTAATATAGTTATTGTGTTAAATCTGAAATGTTTTACCATGTTAAATGTTATAAGTATAGGATTGTGAGCAACATGTTAAATGCATAACAGCTACTTGCAGACTTTCTGAGCAACTTGTTTTATAACGTTTCCTTCCAAAACTTTATTTTATTGTTTACTTCAAAGTTTTCATTGAAGTAATTTATTACAACATGCCTAAATTGAGTGACAAGTTGTGAGGAAGATAATCAAGATGAGCTAATTGACAACTGTTATTACAATATTATTATTATTATAGTCATCAATTGCTTTATTAGATTTAAAAACATCCAAAACAGTACTAAGGCAATCAAAACACAAATTACGAGCAAGTGACCTAACACAACAAAAACAATGGTGACCAGTTTAGCTGGTCTGTTGTGTGACGTCATTCTCCATTTCACAGACCTAGTAACAGACTCTCAACCATATAACATGGGTTTTAACATGATAAACTAAAGATTATGAATAAACTAATAAGTGTCAAAAATTCAACATCATAAAAAAAAAAAAATGTATCTATCCAATGAAATGAACCGTGTATATATATATATATATATTTATATATATGTATGTAAATTATATTCATAATTTGAATAACTGTGATGCTGCTAGCTGTACCCCTAGCGGTGCCCAGATGAACTAATAGGAGGAGGTTACATAGGATGCTGTTTAAGTAAGGCCCCCCTCACTTCTGAAAGGAAATTCATGATGCCATCTAGTGGCAAAGAGATGCAGTAACAAGCTTGGGTAGCCATCTTGGTCCCCAAAAACATAGTGAGTGAGTACCAGTGAGAAAGCCATCGTGACCTGTGCCAGTAGAGAGGAGTTCAGGACTCTTCAATAAGGTCTCTTCTCATAATGATGAGCGAGTAAATCCTTCGACTCAGGCGAAGGAAGCGGCGGCGGCGGGAGGATGAGAAGAGAGAACCCTACTTCCAAACCCAGATTCACATCACAAACAACCATCAAGCTCCATAGAATCCAACAAGTAAAATGTAATATCCATCAATTAATGTAATAACACTAACCAACTAACACATTGTCACTATTTGTTCAAACCATGAGAATAGAAGTATTTTATTTTAAAGTATATGATATCAAGTTATTTAAATACAGTCCACTCCATCATTACCAGTAAATTATCATTATTACCTTAGTTTGAACCAGCTAACTGGTAATATCCCCCAATTTTTACTCCGGGGAATACCTAAATTAAAAAAAATGGTCCTCCGGGCCTTGGATATTTCAAAATTAAACAAATGGTCCTCCGTTCCTTGGATATTTCAAAATTAAACATAGTAGTCATCCATGCTATGGATATGTTATCATAAGTTCAAATGTGTTATAACTTAATAAGCTTTGTTAGAACCTCTTCTGTTAAGTCTAGTTTGTTTTAGTATAATTCCATTGTTTAGCATAGCCGAACATTCACATATTAATCTCAAAATTTAT
>NW_027112056.1:405526-419929 GCF_000696795.3 Halyomorpha halys
ATGTTTGAAGTACCAGCAATGGGTGGTTCCTTCCCAAGATTTTCAAGTGTATATGAAACATACTACATATTTACTTATTGTATTATTTTGTACAGTTGTAAATTACAATAAATAAATAATTAAAAAAAAAAAAAAAACTTTTGAATATTAAATAAAAGGATGAGAGTGCGCAGTAGCACCATGGTAAGGCACGATGCTACTAACTCTAACGACCCAGGTCCGACTCCAGCTGGGCAGAAAATTGTTTTTGTTACACTGTCAATCCTGAGGCTTCTCTAAATTGGGTACCCTTAATTAGGTAAAAATCTTGCGGTCGAGGGTGATTCTGACCAAAACATCTCCTTGCTCAACCGTTAGTCTAGTTGTTACTTGTACTATTGTACTTCCTTACAAAGTACTGAGCCACTGAACTTACATGGATTGTAGTGGTACATACAGAAATAAAAGG
Organism: Halyomorpha halys; assembly: GCF_000696795.3. Taxonomy (NCBI): domain Eukaryota; kingdom Metazoa; phylum Arthropoda; class Insecta; order Hemiptera; family Pentatomidae; genus Halyomorpha; species Halyomorpha halys. The sequence continues at coordinate 405,975 of NW_027112056.1, forward strand.
ATGCTTTTAACTAACGTGTCGTATAAAGCCATAGTTGTTACTATGGTGATTATGTAGTACCGTTTTAACAAATGTTTATCATATACCATTTACTTTGCTCATATTTACGAATTTTAAAAATGTACTACTTGGCATGAGTGAAAAGAACGCACAAGCGTATGGCATGTCTTGGATTTGCGGCAATTGTCAAACGTATATATCCAGCATAATAATCTGGAGATCATCAATTTATTAAACTTTCCTCACTTGGTTAAAGGCAGTCCTGGGCGAATATCCCACAAACCTTAAAAAAGAAACTGTTTTATAAATATTTAACAAACGAAATATTTTTAACAATAGATTAGGCCTTGTTAATCATTACTATAAAAGGAAGACAATTAGTTCCTTCCTGTTGCCCGAAGGTTCTCTCGATTTTCATCTACGAATGTTATTTACAATTTACCGGGCAATTCATAAACGTGTAATCAAGCTTAATTGGGCAGAAAATAATTACAGGTAATAAAATTACATGAAATATATTTCTTAACCTGGTAAGATTATGTTCGCAAACCGGCTACTGGAGGTAGGTAGGTTTAAGTTGGGAAACTAAATTGCTTAAGATTGGCAACACCTACGCCGAGTTATCTGGACCCCTTTCAAGATTGTCTACTTCAATATCGCCTCAATCTAGGCGAGACCTTATTACTATAGTCAATAATTTCAATAAGCCACCACGATTTCATCAGTTAATTAATTTACTAAGTACGATGCGATATTTTCGATATATTTAAGGCATTGTAAAATAATTAATTTTTTATTTCCCCAAAAATAAGCAACAATTTTTTTTAATTTTAATTTTTAGTTATAATAAAAATTTTATGTATTATTTTAATCGGTGCGTTATTCTCAATAAATCTGAGAGACATTAGAAATTTTTTTGCCGAAAATATGATGATAAAATATTTTAATTGTTGGTCTATATAAAATTTGTATATATTATTTCAATCTATTATCGGTACGATATCCTTAATAAATTGAATAGGTGTAAAATATTTTAAATTATTGTTCGAAAAAAAATTTGCTTCTAATTAAATTTTTGATTTATTTAAAACTTGTATTTCTTATTTTTAATCAGTGCAATATTCTCAGTAAATTTAAAAGGCATTATAAAATGTTTTTATTCAAACATATTTATTCTGCTTTAATTTCGATTTATATAAAATATATAATAAATATTTTAATCGTAGAGATATTCTTAGTAAATTTAAAATTCATTAAAAATTATTTTGAATTTTTGCACAGAAAATAGGTAAAAATTGTTTTTTCTATTTAAATTATTGATCTATTTCTTCTTTTAATCAGCGCGATATTCTTAGTATATTTAAATGCATTACTTAATTTTGATGTATATTTTATTATATTTTTATTATATTTTATATTATTATTTTAATGGTAGCGATATTCTCAATAAATTTAAAAAGCATTGTAAGATATTTTTTATTTCGTCAAAAATATTTTTTATTTTAGTTTTTTTTTTTAAATATAAAAATTGTATCAATTATTTTAATCGCAACGATATTCTTAGTAAATTTAAAAGGCATTATCAAATATTTTTAATTTTTTTCCCTCCAAAATATGTTCGTAAAGTATTTTTTCTACTTTAATTTTTGTTTGTATAAAAGTTGTTTGAATTATATAATTCGTTAAGAGTCTCAGTAACTAATGTCATTAAAAATTTTTTTTCGTCAAAAATATTTGTTTATTTTAATATAAAAATTGTATCATTTATTTTAATCGTAGAGATAGTTTTAGTAAATTTAAAAGACATGATCAAATATAATTAATCGTGTTGAATCGTGCACGAGTGTTTGAATTTTTAAAAGCACATCGCCTTCTTTATAAATTATAACTCCTCTTCGATTTTTATGTGTTTTTATTTATTTTTTTTTATTTTATTTTTTTAATTATTTCTATATTTTTTTTTTATATTTTTGTATTATTTATTTATTTAATTATTTTATTTTATTCTATGTTTTATTTTTTTTTTTTTTTACTTTTATCATCCCATAGGCGTTGATGACCAGAGGGTTTTACGCCTTTAAGCAAAAAATCAACAACAACAACAACAAATATAATTAATTTGTATTTTGTCAAAATTTGTCAAGTATTTTTTCTACTTTAATTTATGTTTGTATAAAAGTTGTTTGATGATCTCAGTAAGTAAATTACATTACAAAATATTTTTAATTTTTTCGTCAAAAATAAATTTAAAATTTTTTAATTTTAATTTCAATTTTCAATATTTCAATCTGAAGATAGGTGTGAATCAATAAAAAATTTTTACGTTATTTTAATCGATGCGATATTCTCAATCAATTTAAAAGGCATCATTAAATGTTATTATTGTTGCGTTGAAAATAATAAAAAAAATTTTTTTTTTTTCCTTTTTAGTTTATATACAAATTACACTAATTATTTTGATTGGTATGATATTGTTAGCATATTCAAAAGGCATTATAAAATATTTTTAATTTTCGGGCCGAAAATATTTAAAACCAATCTATTTTTATGTTTAGTTATTAATTTCAGTAATTTTATAAGGTGTTTTAAAATATATATTATTTTATTTTAACACCTCAAGTACGTATTTTCAACATTTCTTTAATAATTTTTTTATTTCATGTATTGTTTTCTATATTATTGTCTAATTTGATGTATTATTATTGCATTGATATTATTAGAACTGATTCATTATGACGTCGCCAAAACGATATTCAAATCGACCTACATAGAGTTTTCCTTAAAATGGCTTAAATTTTCATTTGAAAACGACATAAATTAACCTAGAATTTATTACGCAATCGACATCAAAGAATGCACTTTCACGAATTTGACTAGTAGGGCGCTTTCTCCGTCAGAAAAAAAAAAATATTCAAATTACTATTATATTACAATATTATTAATTTAATAATAATACAAAATCATTAACCATCTTAATGCATTATTTATTATTCTCGTAAGCTTCCTACAAAACGTGCAAAACGTTTTGTGTTGATATCTAAGGATTTTTTTTTTTTATGCCGGTTTCCTCATTTGTACATATGATTTAAAGATTCACATTTGGACTGTACATGTATAAATTAGATAAATAAATTAAATAAAAGTAAAAATAACAACCGAACAGTACACAGTAATAACAGAAATTCATTAAAATCCAAGATAATGAGGTGTTTACAAAATAGTGTGTTAATCGAAATTGCAATAAATAAAAGGTTATTAAAAGAGTGATAATAACAACAAGTGAACTTATTAATAGGAATCTTAATCGATTCCTTCGATAAATTCATAATAATAAAATCGATTCAAAGGTTTTTTTAAAAAATAATACACATAAATTCCACATTCTTTATGCTGTGAGAGTGCGATAGGTAGTCTATCTAAAAGTTGTTATCCTTTATTTTAAGGATTTGTATACATTTTTTTTCTCTTTAAATGACGAAAAATACTTTTATGGATTGGACACAGGGAGCTACGCATATCTAAGAGAACCATGAAGACGGAATAGTTCTCCGAAACGTTGAGAAAAATAAAAAAAATGCGGAGTTAATGTTAATAATTTATTTTTTTAATTCCATGCTAAGTATGAAGTCACTAAAGATTTATGTTATAAACTTTTAGCCTTACCGGTGTAGAAGTAAAGTTTTATATAAACTGTTTCAAGTGTATATAAATAGGATTATCTTATAAATTCACTGATTAACAAATCTGATTCCTTATTTATGGTCCGAGTAATTTTTTATTGTGTCTTAAACTGAAGTTCCGAAAACAAAAACAACAAAAAATACTATTACTAAATTCAAATAAATTTTAAGATAAATTACTACGTTTTAGAAATAATGTTATCTTCTAGACATTGGAATGTACCATTCTCAAAACAGTAAACAAAAGAATAACACATTAAATGATGATTTAAGACTGTATACCATGGGATCACTAAGCCAGATGTTGAACAGACTTCACTCTCACTAGCACAAATATAAACAACACTAATACACACAACAACAATTCGAGATTGACAATTGTTGAATACTAAACCATTAGGCTAGCCGGGAGATGTGATGGCATTGGGGGAGAAGGTAGTGCCAACCTAACGCTGCTTAATTCCCTCTTATATCCCCGCCTCCTTCTCTTCTGAGTAATCAAATAGTTTATTTATGTTTTTTAATAATAATTCTATTATATATTAACCTTTATTATCAATAGAGAAATTTCAAAATGGATGTGAAATAAAATCCTTAAGTTATTCATGACAATTTCATTTAACGACTTCATTGAAAAGAATAAATAAATCCCACTTGTAACTGAATCAACTACTGATAAGGAAAATATCAATGGAACGACAAATCAATTCAAGTGATTCATATAATTAGAGAAAAAAAATGGTATTACATTAAGCATTATTAATTAATAAAATTATTAATAATCGCAGTTTTCATGTTTAAAATAAATATTAATGAATGAATAAAAACAGGAAAAGTTTCAGTTACATTAAGCTTTGAAGAAGAAGAAGACAGGCCCATTGAAAAGAAAAAAAAGTGAGAACATATGATGTAATTTACAACTGTACAAAATAATAAATACAATAAATAAATTTGATAAATGTTTCAAACACTTGAAAAACTTTGGAAGGAACCATTGGTGGTATTTCAAGCATTAATTTAAATTAGAAGGTCCCGTGGCCATCTTTTTTTCAGACGCCTCGAAGGATTATCAGGGATTGTTAAGGATGAGAGATTAAGAACTAATGGGTTAGGATAGGTAAGGAGGAGGAATGAAAAGACGCATATCTGTTCTCGGCCAAATAGGCAACGAATGGGATGTTAAAGTCTTTGTGGATGAGTTTATTTGTAACCTAATAAGGAGCATCAAGGATTTTACGTAGGATTTTGGATTGTAAGGATTGGATGCGGGAAGAATTTGATGGTTTGGTGGAGCCCCAGAGCTCAATTCCATATGTCCAAATTGGTCTAATTTTTTGTAGTGAATGGGAAGTTTAGAGCGTTTGTCAAGTAAGTGTTGTAGCAATCGTAATCTACGAGCAGTTTCTTGTCGTTTCAGTCTCGTGTGTGGATTCCAAGTAACTCTCTTCATTAATTATTAAAATTTTAATTTTAGATTAAACTACACTATCAACTATTAGATAAACAAACTATTTATAATCTTCCACACACTCAGGCCAGGTATGGATGAGTTTATTTGTAACGTAATAAGGAGCACCAAGGATTTTACGTAGGATTGTAAGGATTTTGATGGTCTGGTATGTCCAAATTGGTCTGATTGTCATAGTATATAATAATTTTTGTCGTGAATGGGAAGTTTAGAACGTTTGTCAAATAAGTGTGTAGCAATCGGAATTTACGAGCAGTTTCTTTGTCGTTTCTGTCTTAAAAAAAAAAAAAAAATCTACAAATATATGTTTGAGGAGATGGCTGGAGTACGATCAGTTAAACTTATTTTATTTTTACGGACGTTTCGACCTGAATTTCAGGGCTTCTTCAGAGCAGAAAACAAAACGAGATAACCTCAATTCAGAGAAAAATCATTTTATTATTTTGTAGAAAGATAGTCCGGGTGGCGGTCAATAAAGATATCAAAATAATAAAAGAAAACTATTTATTGTTAATCAATGTTTCGCCCCAGTTTGCGAGCCTTTGTCGTAATCAAAGAACAAGATATCAACTTTTTAGAATTAACATTAAAATAAAAACATTATAAAATAATTTTTATGTTTATAAAGTATATAGAAAGAAATAATAAGATCACATTATTTTTATATAATTTATAAACAACACATAAAATGTTTTATATGGTTTATAAACATTTTTTTTTTTAATATCTTTATTGAAATTTACAACTGTATATTACATAATACATTTAGTAAATATGATCTTAGTTAAAATGCGTTACAGTGTGTAGAGCATCTACCCACTGATAGCACTCTAATGATATTTTACATTAGCTGGTCTCGTGGCCATCTTCTTTTCAGGCGCCCCAGAGGATTGTCAGGAATGGAAGAGGATGCAAGGTTAGAAACTAGGGGGTTTGATTGGTTAGGGAGTTTATAATGGTAGGAGTGATATCTGGTTCGGGCTAGATCGGTTACATAGAGAACATTAAGGTCTTTATGTACGATTTTATTTGTGACAAAGTAAGGAGCATTGCGGATTTTACGAAGGATTTTGGATTGTGAGGATTGAAAACGAGAGAAATTCGAAGGTTTAGTGGAGCCCCAAAGCTCAACTCCATATGTCCAGATTGGCCTTATTACAGTCATGCAGATCAGTCTTTTGTAATGGATTGGAAGTTTAGACCGTTTGTCTAGTAAGTGCTGTAATAGTCGAAATCGATATGCAGTTGGTTTATAAACATAAAAAGTGTTCTGAAATCTTTTTTTTAAATGTTCTATTAATTCTCAAATGTTTGTATCTTGTTCTTTCATTTAGCCCTGATGAAGCCCGACAAAGTGGGTCAAAACGTTGGTTAACAATAAATAGTTTTCTTTTACTATTTTGATACCTTTATAGGACTATGTTCTTCCAACATTTTATTATTTGTTTTGTATTATTCTAACCTGTACAATATTATATTTTATCTTCTATTAGTATTAACTACTATCAAATTATTTATTTATTTATTGCTATGTACATTTTCAAGTTTGTTTGTTATTATTTTATTTTATTTCACTCTGAATTAAGGTTGTTATCTCATTTTGTTTTCAGCCCAGATGAAGGCTTGAAATCAGGTCGAAACTTCGGTACAAATAGAATAACTTAAAACTTATTTGTGTATCGGTGTGAGCGCACCCCCAACCAACTTATATGATTTCGATATTTTAATAAATACTATACGAAACAAAACTGCAAGAGTCGGTAGAAAATTGTTTTAATTATATGATGTAATTTATTGTTTTTTATACAGCATAAGTATTTTTGCGAACAGAAATTGGATTAATTAGGAAAATGTTTTTTAAAAATGAAAAAAAAAATTATAGTTAGAATAAAATATTTAATTTTAGTACATAAAAATAAAAAACATTAATTATAAAATTATTAGTATGGTTTCTCAATTATAAAAAAAAATAAATCTAATACATATATCATACGTGAAACTGGTAGGATCATTTTATATTTGTTGGATTTTCTTATCAGTTAAGCCGAAGATTCGGGTACGAAGGTAAATGAAGATATAGACTAAATACAGGGAAAAGATTTGTTATCTTCAAGAGACAGCGAGTGGAACCATAAATTTGATTTAAATAAGTTTAAATATTTTTTTTTTTCAAAAAGTTAAAAGATTACTACTATATGATCTATTATATAATATAAAATAATTTTTAAAAATAAATAAATTAGATTACTTTCGTTTTTAGCTATGTTGCCATTGAAATTACATTAACCCAATACGGGTAATTCAGAAAAGAAAAGAGACAAGGTAACAATGAACATTTTTTCCGCTATTTTTTTTTATTATAGGGTTCTATAAGAAAATGTAGGTAACAATGAACTAGGAAGTAAAGAAGAATGGAAGTAAAGAAGTACACACTGGAGTATACAATAACCTAAACAATATATATATATATATATATATGACTGTACAACTTTGATTCATATGGGCTGTTCAAAGCGATAGATTAAATAGACAGATGGATGTGCTTTGAACAGCCCTGCAAGTTGGGGCGAAACGTCGGACATTTAATAGTTAAGAACTAATTGTTTTTTTTGTCATTTTTTACATTCACCGCAATCCTGACCATCTTTTTATATTTAATTTTATAAACTGTTTTTAAAAGTAAAACAGCTGAATTTATGATATTTTCATATAATTTTATCTTATTGAATTTATTTTTTTTTATGTATATTCTAGTGCAATATTCGAAACGTTGTGGGTTCGATTACCACCTTGGGCAGTTAAGATTAATTTTTCGGCGGTCCCGAGGAATGAATCTTATATAAGATATAAACCACCTTGGTTAGTGCAGCGTAGCCGCACCAGGTAGCCGCCAGGGGTTGGCAAAAAGGACCACCAGGCCCACTTGCCAAACTTTCCTCCCCCCCCCACACCAAATACCAGTACCAGTAGTACAATATTTAATTCTTACCGTATTTATTTTATTTTTATTATTTATGTGCTTATGGCTGTTATTTCAATTAATCAGTTTTTTTTCCTTGTGTTTAATTGTATCATTTTATTTATTCTAGATAATCTTTGTTTCATTTTTGGTTAAACGTTTATCTGTATTCGATTGCACATGTATCATTTTATCTTTATCATAATTTTTTTTAGTTATGTACTCACAAATTTATGTTTGTATTTATATTTATTTATTTTTTTCCTAATTTATATTTGAGAATTATTTTTTATATAGTACAAATAATAAGTGTATGCACTATTTCTCGTTTTAAGAACATTTGATTGTAGTAGGAATAATGAAAAAATATCTAAAAGAAGAAAAATAAAATACTAAACAAAGATCAAATTCTCTTTAAATAAGAAATACTCTATAAACTAACTATTAGTAATATATAAAAAATAATTCTCAAATATAAACTAAGAATAAAATAAAATAAATATAAGTCAACTTCATTTTATATACAATTTTAATTAACTTCTAAAAGTGTATTATATTCACTTTTAATAGGAATATCATTATGTATATTTGTTACAAATTAATTATTCACAGAAATAACTAAACGACAAACGAATTATTTTAGAACTATTCCCAACTAGTAATCCTAAGATACAAACTCATGTAAAAATATATATATATATATATAAATAAAGGAAATGAACAATAATAATATTCAGGAAAATATGATACAACTTTCCTTTGTAGATAAAAATTATCAATGTTTATTTTTAAATTAATCGTCTTAGGAAAAAATACATACTAATTAACTCAAAGTTTAATAAGTAATAAAATTAACGCAAATCAAAAATCCTCATGTTATAAGATCTTTTTCGTAGAAATGCTCTAGTAGGTTTTAAGAAATATAAAATTTGACAAATATGTATTACTTCTAACACATACATTGTCATGTGTTTAATAAATTAAAAAAATTTTTGACTTTGACTCTATTTGCAACATGTTCATATTTTCTATATAAATGAACGAGAAATAAATATATTAAAAAATATATATACAATAAGAGTAAGATTAAACAAAGAAAGAAATAAAGTCATCCTTAAGGATCTCGAAGTTACATATGTCGCGGATTTGGCCAGGACCAGATAGCATTGTATGATAATAAATGCCTGATAATTCTCTTAGGTATCTGAAAAGAAGATGGCCTCGAGATCTTCTACTCTAAAAACGTTATCGGAGCTCTATCAATGGGTAGATTCTCCAAAAGACTGTCTCAAATAACATTTACTTATTGTATATATTTTTAATATATATATATAATATGACTTGACTAATATGACTAATATATAATATGACAGTTATAAATATCAATAAGATAAAAGAGTATATAAAAATTAAAAAAAGGCATAACTATGTAATCATTGCTTATCGTTAGAGCCGGATGCACCAATCTCCTATAAAACTAAGATTTGTATATATTTAACTACATTTAGATTCACCAATCTATTCCAATATTATAATAGTACAGATAATTTGTAACTACTTTTTTATTTTGTTTTCTTAATGTATTTGGTCAGTTAGTTTTTTAATTTGTTTTTTCTGTATTTAAAATTATTTACTATCCTTTATACAGTTTTTACTGCTGACATCCCAACCCATCCTAACACTATCCTCACCACGTATGCCGATGACACATGTCTATTGTCAGTGAACAATGATCCTTACATTGTATCCCAAACCCTCCAATCCCACATCACCACCCTTGAAGAATGGTGCCAAAATTGAAGGATTAAAATAAATTCCAATAAATCCCACCAAATCACATTTACCCTTCGTCTTGCCCCACAGTATTTTTAATAATACCCCACTTATTCCTGTTGAACAGATCCGTTACTTAGGACTAAATCTGGACAAAGGACTGACATGGAATCCTCATACCAGACTAAAAAGACAAGAAACTGCTAGTCGATTTCGACTATTACAACATTTACTAGACAAACGGTCTAAATTGCCAATCCATTACAAAAGACTGATCTACATGACTGTTATAAGGGCTATCTGGACATACGAAGTTGAACTATGGGGCTCCACTAAACTATCTAATTCCTCTCGAATCCAATCCTTACAGTCCAAAATCCTTAATCATCCATCAGGACCTCAATACCCCATATGTTGCCGATTTGGCCAGAACCAGATACCAATCCTTCCATGATAAACTTCCCAACCACCCAAACCAACTCATTTCTAACCTGGCTTCTCCTTCACTACCTACTAATCCTCCTAGACGTCTGAAAAGAAGATGGCCTCGAGATCTTCTCCTTTAGAAATGTTTTTGGAGTTCAATCAATGGGTACATTCTCCACATGTTTGTTTCATATCATAATATCACTTACAGCAAATTTACTTGATGTATATATATGTATATAGTTGTAAATAACAATAAATAAATTATTAAAAAAAAGATTTATATTAAATTTTAATATTTGTTTTAATAAAGTGCGGCCACATTGTTTTTAGCCAATATATGTTATTGTAATATTACCATTGTTCTAAAAGTACCTAGTCCAGGAATAATAAAATATTTTTCATTATATTTGTTTAAGATTCTAAGAGAAAAAAACTTCGGGCACTTACCGACCTGTTCGTTTCAGGTCTAAAGTTTAGTTAAGTAGGTTATAAACATTACCTGAACCTGAAATAACTGTAAGTAGATCGAGCTAGTGTTCTCGAAAATTAAAAATAAAACATTGGTCGACTTTCATAATTATTAGGTTTTTCTGTTTTTATCAAAGTTTTCTGTTTTTTTTTCTTTCCAATGCTTACAACACAGTTAAGGTAAATAACATTTATCATATTATAGTAACCGTAAAGCAGTAACAATTTTAACCAGTGAATCAAAATGTATTAGAACAAATCATGAAATCATTTTTTTTTTTATATTCATTTCAAATTTCATTCACATGAACAAATCTTTTTTTTGTCAAATATCATAAAAACTACTACTCCTACAAAGATAAACATAATTAACTTTTTTGTAGTGCATGTAATTTAACTAGCTTTAATTTTGAGCGCTGGCAGACATCTGTACGTCACATAGTTCCTGAGATATAAATTTCTCAAAATAAATTAACTAACTACTAATCTTTCAGTAGATTTTTAAGAAATTTTGCTTTTTAAAAAGCTATATCTCGAGAACTATTGGACGTAAATAGCTCTTTTAGGGCTAATATTTCAGCAAATTTACTTTTCTTTAAATAATACTCTCTTAGATTTTCTAGAGTTGTTAGTAGTTTTTAAGATATAGAGCTCTGAATGCAAAATTAATGTTTTTTTTTTTAAAGGTTTTGAAACAGCGGCCATTTTTTATTCCCCCTACCTATACTTGGCAGACTCATCAGTTTTGACAAGTAATTATACATAGTTTTCATTAAATTAATCAAACATTGGGGTGAGATAACTGCCTTTTTTTCTTCTCGGCTCTTGTACTATACGGGCCAGTTACGCCATTACAGTTTAAACTACGATTAGTAAAATCTCGGTTAAACGTTATCCTTTAAATCTGCCGGTTAAACTAAATTTTAGAGCGTAGATTTGTTTAAGTCTGTAACCAATATTAGAAACCTTCCATGGCTCCAGTTGGATGTCATCTAGCGAAAGTGTGTATCGTATTATTCTGTTAGTTTTCAAATTCAATTAAATGGATTTGATCGAGATAAAATATTTGACAGACTACGAAGACTTCAAAGAATTATTTGATCAAGCAATAATGAAAAAAAAGAATCACTTTTTGAAGTGGTCGACTGAAGAATTTTTTCAGCTATTTCGACTGCTTAAAGTGTCAAAACTTAATAATTTGTAAATGACGTTCTCTTAGGTTTTCTTGTGTTGTTCCTAATTTTTAAGCTCCGAATGAAAAATTTTTTTTTTAACGCTTTGAAACAGCGGCCATTTTTTATTCCCCCTACCTATACTTGGCCGACTAATCAGTTTTGACTATTAATTATACATAGTTTTTATTAAAGTAATCAAAAATTGGGGTGAGACAAATGTCCTTTTTCTCCTCTTGGGCTCTTGTACTAGTATTCATTTATTGAATTGTGTAACTTGGAAATATTTTTTTCAAATGACGCAAAAGCTTAAGAAGTTCATAAGAATTATCCAATTCAAAGTTTAAATCTGCATAAATTATGCACTTTATGAATAATATGGAATTATTACATTGACAAATTACATTCTTAGTCTTTTATTCAATTATATAATTAGTAATGATTTAGCCTTATGATGTTTAAATTAAGAGTGACTTCAGCTTCAACTTAGATATTTATTTGAAAACTATAATATACGTGGAACAGTAGTAACTATATCAAAGATAACTCACAATATGCGCAGATAAGAAGCGCCCAGCAGAACTAAATAGACGAGGCCATAAATAGCTATCAGGATGCATCCCTAACCTTGGATGCAGGAGCATATCAACATTATGTAATATAACTAAAAAATACTAAAGTAGTATTAATAATATAGAAAATACTATTTTTTTTTTGTAAAAATAGTGGTAAATAAATACTATCAAACACTCACTGAATGAAGTTAGTTGGTAAATGGAGAAATAAAATAGTACAAGAGCCCAAGAGGAGAAAAAAGGAAGTTATTTCACACCAATTTTTGATTAATTTAATGAAAACTATGTATAATTAATATTTAAATTGACGAGTCAGTCAAGTACATATAGGGAGAACAAAAAATGGCGACTGTTTCAAAACGTTAAAAATAATTAATTTTTCATTCTGAGCTCTATATCTTTAAAACTACCAACAACAATAGAAAATCTAAGAGAACATCATCTAAAGTAGAGTAATTTTACTAAAAATAAGCCCTAATAGAGTTATTTACGTTCAATAAGTTATCGAGATATAGCTTTTTAAAAAGCTACATTTCGTAAAAATGTTGTATGGGACGTACTGAAAGATCAGTAGTTAGTGAATTTATTTTGGAAAATCTATATCTCAAACACCATTTGGTTAGTATATTAGCACTCAAATTAAAGCGAGTTTAATGGGATATAAAGTAGTCTATACTGTTTATCTTCGTAGGAGTTTTCATGATAATTGCTAAAATATATTTATAGTTGTTCGGACAAATTTTCATTTTCCAAATTTATATTTATTTGCGATTATCATAAAATCTACTACCCCTAATATAAGAAGAAGGTAAGTGTGATAAACTACTTTATAGTAAGTTAAATTTCCTTTATTTTGAGTATTGGCAGACGTAGGTGAGTGTTACGGGTCAAGAGATATTTGTTTTCAAAAATCGAACATTTTATACGAACAACTAGAAATTAACATATTGTGAGTTTATTTTGTCAAATATCATAAAAACTACTACTCCTACTAAGATAAACATTATTAACGATTTTATAGTAAATTTAACTAGCTTTAATTTGAGTGCTGACAGACATCTGTACGTCCAATGGTTTCTGAAATAAGGTTTTTCATAAATCAAACCTATTATCCGAACAACTATAAATCACTTTAGCAAATATCATAAAAACTACTATTCCTATGAAGGTAAAGCACATTAACTACTTTATAGTACAATTATATAGCTTTAATTTGAGTGCTAATAGAAATTTGTACGTTGAATGGTTATTGAGGTTGTAGATTTCTCAAACTAAATTAACCAACCACTAATCTTTCAATACATTTTTAAGAAATGTTGCTTTTTAAAAAGCTATATCTCGAGAACTATTGGACGTGAATAGCTCTTGTAGGGCTAATAGTTCAGCAAATGTACTCTTCTTTAAATAATTTTCTTTTAGATTTTCTAGCGT
>NW_027112056.1:420874-422150 GCF_000696795.3 Halyomorpha halys
TGGAAGGAATAATATCGGGTTCGGGCTAGATCGGTTACATAAGGAACATTTAGGTCTTTATGGATTGTTTTATTAGTAACAAAATAAGGAGCATTGAAGATTTTACGAAGGATTTTGGATTGTAAAGATTGGATACGAGAGGAATTCGAAGGTTTAGTGGACCCCAAAGATCAACTCCCTATCGCCAAATTGGCCTTATTACAGTCTTGTAGATCAGTCTTTTGTAATGAATTGGAAGTTTAGCCCGTTTGTCTAGTATAAAATAGTATGACTGTAATAGTCGGAATCTGCGTGCAGTTTCCTGTATTTTCAGTCTTGTATGAGGATTCCAGGTTAGTCGTTTGTCAAGATGTAGTCCAAGATAACGAATTTGTTCTACAGTGGTAAGAACCACATTATTAAAGTATACTGTATGGCAGTAAAAAAAAAAAAAAAAAAAAAAAAAAAATATCAACTAAGAAAAAATAAATAGAAAGAAACACAAAAGTAAATATGTAAGTACATAACTAAAAAATTGTATACAATAAATAAACTGGTGAATAACTTTAAACGATCATCTCTTATATTTAATTAGATAATTAAAAATGAATGAAACATTGAATACAGATAAACGTTTAATGACAAATAAAATAAACGTTTATCTAGATATAAAATTATACAAATAAACATTAGGTTGGAGAAAAAAAAATGGATCAATTAAAACAAGAACTAAAAATACATAAATTATAAAAATAAAATAAAATAAGTACAGTAAATAGGTAAGAATTAAATATTGCACTAAAATAAACATAAAGAAAATATCATCAATTCAGTTAAAAATACTCATTAATTAATAAAAAATAAAATAACAATTATTTGAAATGAAATGATAGAATTAAACATTAGGTTGGAGAAAAAATTAATTAATTAATAATTTAAAACTAGATATGATTAAACCTGGATATTTCAAAAACCTACAGAGACGATGATAAATTAGTATTTCAGTTTTTAAAATCAAAAGTAACGAAATTAAAAAAAGGCATAAATGGCGTTAATGACCAATGATGTTTTACGCCACTAAACAAAACCAACAAACAAGAACTAAAAATACATAAATTATAAAAAATAAAATAGATACAGTAAGTAATGAAAAATTATATATTGTACTTAAATAAACATATTGAAAATATTATAAATTCCGTTAAATATACTAATTAATTAATTAAAGCTAAAACAACATTTAGAAATAAAATGATACAATTCAACATAAGGTTGGAGAAAAAAAACTAATAAATTA
>NW_027112056.1:423083-423789 GCF_000696795.3 Halyomorpha halys
ATTATATATAAGATTGGACAAAAAAAAAAATAATCAAAACAAGAACTAAAAATACATGAATTATAAAAAAGTAAAATAAAACAAATACAATAAATATGTAGGAATTAAATATAATGACTAATTAATTAGTTAACTAATTAAAATAAAAATAAACGTAATGCTAATATAAATTGAGTTAAATATATTAATTAAGTAATAAAAAATAAAATAGCATTTATTTAGAAATAAAATAATAAAATTAAACATAAGGTTGGAGAAAAAAAAAACTACTAAATTAAAACAAGAATTAACAATACATAGATTATAAAAAAATATAAAAGTAAGAAAAAAATTAAATTAAATCTGTACCACTACAACCCAGTAAGGGTCAGGAGTGCAGTACTGCTACTAGAACAACGGTTGTGCTAGGAGGTGACTTGGTCATAATCACGCTCGATCGTCAGATTTTTACTCAATTAAGGAGGCTGGTTGGACCTCGGAGGACTCCTGAACCCACTGGGCTGACTCAACGACTAATAATAAACGATAATGATTATCTGCAACAGCCGGATTCGAACTCAGGTCCTAAATATGTCAGTATAAAATATAATGACTAATTAATTAATTAAAATACTAGAATAAACATAATGGAAATATAATAAATTCATTTAAACATACTATTGTATAATACATACTGAAAAGGAATCAGTACTTTAATATATATATA
>NW_027112056.1:425254-430754 GCF_000696795.3 Halyomorpha halys
TATTTTTCTATTTTTTATTTTTCTATTATTTATTTATTTTATTATTTTTTTTTTGCTTTTATCATCCCATAGGCGTTGATGACCAGAGGGTTTTGCGCCTTTAAGCAACAATCAACAACAACAACAAGTATTTCTGTTTTTTTGTTTGTATTTTGCTTTCTTTCCGCTCAAGGTGGGAAAGCATAGCATTCCTGTGGGAAAAAACAATCTGTGCTCAAAATTGAAAATTTTCATCCACATTCAGTTTCAGATTGTAATTAATATATAAGCATTTGAGAAAAATATTACACAAACGATATTACTTTTATAATTAATTGTATATAAAAAAATATAAATTAGATTTATAATTGCTTTATAAATTTGTAATTAAGTTCCCTTTGTGAAATATCAGAGAGGAGATGAGAGTGGCAGAATGATTAATATTGCCCCACCTGGAGGGAATACAACTTAATCTCAACGTCAAAGAGCAACTTTTAATCACCAACACCTTCCCAGATATCTCTTCCATTGCACAAAGTTTAATAACGTTCACAGAAATAACTTAGTACTATCTTCAGGCTATAAGCAATACTTTGGAGGAATTCTAACAACGAAAATATTTCAACTTATTCGATGAATTAATTAAAGAAAGCAAAAGCTAATAATAAAAAAAAAAGAAAGTTTACTTAAAACAACCTTGGAAACCCAAAAAAAATTATTTTCACATTGATTTGATTATTTCTTTCAAATTTTATATTTATTCATTATTTCTTACAGTTAATAATTAGAAATAGTTAATTATTTCAAATAAACAAAATAAAAGATATTTTAGAGGAATTTTTCTTTTTCTTCCATAACCCCTATTTCTGAATTTCATTTATGGTTTTTAGCATGAATATATATTCTGGTACTGCACCGTTTCCTTCTTCTGTATATTATATATTAGTACAAGAGCCGGGAAGAAAAAAAGGAAGTTATCTCACACCAATTTTTGATTACTTTAATGAAAACTAGGTATAATTACTAGTCAAAATTGCTGAGTCTGCCAAGTAGGGGGAATAAAAAATGGCGGCTATTTCAAAATCTTAAAAAAGACTAATTTTTATTCGTACTATATATCTTCAAAACTACCAACAACACTAGAAAATCTAAGAGACGTTATTTAAAGGAGAGTAAATTTGCTGAAATATTAGCCCTAAAAGAGCTATTTACGTCAAATAGTTCTCGAGATATAGCTTTTTAAATAGCAAAATTTCTTAGAAATCTACTGAAAGATTAGTAGTTAGTTAATTTATTTTGAGAATTCTATATCTTAGGAACTATGTGACGAACAGATGTCTGCTAGCGCTCAAATTAAAGCTAGTTAAATTCACTACAAAATAGTTAATAATGTTTATCTTTGTAGGAGTAGTAGTTTTTATGATATTTGACAAAATAAACTCATAAAATGTTAATTTCTAGTTGTTCGTATAAAATGTTGGATATTTGAAAAAATATATCTCTAGATCCATAAGACGCACATATGTCTGCCAACACTCAAAATAAAGAAAATTTAACTTACTATAGAGTAGCTTATAACACTTATCTTCGTAGAGATAGTATTTTGTATAATATTCACTAATAAATATGAATTTGGCAAATGAAAATTTGTCCGAACAACTATAAATATATTTATTTTAGCAAATTTCATATAAATTATTACTCCTACGAAGATAAACATCATATACTACTTTAAACTAGCTTTAATTCGAGTGCTAATAGACATCTGTTCGTCAAATGGTTTATGAGATATAAATTTTACAAAATAAATTCACTAACTACTGATCTTTCAGTACGACATTTTTATGAAAAGTTGTTGATTAAAAAGCTATATCTCGAAAACTATTTAACATAAATAACTCTTTTAGGGCTCATATTTTAGCAAATTTTACTTTGTTTAAATGACGTTCTCTTGGGTTTTCTTGTGTTGTTCCTACTTTTGAAGATATAGAGCTCCGAATAGCAAATTAGTTTTTTTTATAGCTTTGAAACTGCCGCCATTTTTTATTCCCTCTACCTATACTTGGCAGACTCATCAATTTTGACTATTAATTATACATAGTTTTCATTAAAGTATAAAAAATTGGGGTGAGATAACTGCCTTTTTTCTCCTCTTGGGATCTTTTACTATATGGGTGCATAGCCCCGTTTTGTAGCAAGCTTTTTCATTACCTGTGGTTCCCTTATGTCCTGGGACCCAATACAGCAGAAAACAATTTTCTGTAGGTATATAATTTTAATATAAGTTTTTTGAACTCAGATGCCCTTAAAACATGTATTTCGGGGAATAACTAGAATTTAAAATTTTTTATGACCGCAATACTTCTCCTTACTATATATTCCATATATTGATAATTGTAAATAAAAAAGAATTGAATTTGTTCTTGAAATTATATAATTAATATGGCGGTACCATACCTTTTAATACTGCCTAAAGAATGAACTGCAATAACACTTACCTGAAAATAAAAAGAATTACATTAGTTTATGAAACAATAAATGGGATATTACATACCATAAAGTTCATTTTGTAATAACTTAAAGTGTATTACATATGTATATATTTTTTTTTTTTAAATACTAAATTCAATTTGTTTTCTATAAAATTTTCATTATTTGGCAATTGGTGATTGTGTTGGTGAATCCTCATGTGGATAAATATGTGTTATATAATTATAGCTATTAAAGTATTAAATTTAAATAAATGGTTATTATTAAAATTAACATTCATCTTTTTATAATTTATTTCGTGTATTAGAATATTATATAAATTACCTAATAATATTTTTTTTTTAAATATTTATTTATTGCTATTTACAACTGTACATTATAATACATTTAGTAAATCTGATCTAAGTTAAATTGGAGTGTTACAGGCGTGGAGAGAAACTACCCATTGGTAACACTCTAATGACATTTTACATTAGCTGGTCTCGTGGCCATCTTATTTTCAGGCGCCTCGGAGGATTGTCAGGAATGGAAGAGAATGCAAGATTAGTAACTAGGGGGTTTGAGTGGTTAGAGAGATTATAATGGAAGGAGTGATATCAGGTTCGGGCTAGATCGGTTACATAGGGAACATTAAGGTTAATAATAATTAATGACAATAATTAATAAGTGTCAACAAGAAATAAGAGTGTATTGATTGATCACGAAAACTAGTTCGACGGAGCTCTGTAATCTTCTACGTGTTTAACATAAAAGAACTGAATGCCGGGATATTTTCCCTTTGTGTACGAGATAATGATTGCATAAGCGGAGATATTGTCAGTCTATGACTCATGTCAATTGAAATTAATCAGAATAAGCATCGTAACATTTTACGAAATATGACGAAGTTGGGACTAATTCAATGATGCAAGAAGTCCATTTCGTAAATTAAAAAAAGGTTTTTTTTTTTGTAATTTACAACTGTACAAAATAATACAATAGGTAAATATGTTGTATGTTTCATATACACTTGAAAATCTTAGGAAGGAACCACCCATCTGGTGGTACTTTAAACATTAATTAAAAATTAGAAGGACAAACGATTAACCTGGAATTCAGTCCTAAAATTTTATTTTTTCAATTTTTTAAAATGTTAATAGTTTAGTTTATAGTTAATTTGTAAATTAATTATAAAAAATATTTAGTCATAAATAATAATAAATAGAATTTATAGAAGCACTGAAAACAGATCAAAAAAAAAGATGTCTAACCTGGTACCTTCAACCGCAAACGCCGTAGAGAGGAGATTGTACTGACTAGACTAAGAATAGGTCACTCACTCCTATCTTATTTCAAAAG
This sequence comes from Halyomorpha halys, assembly GCF_000696795.3. NCBI lineage: Eukaryota > Metazoa > Arthropoda > Insecta > Hemiptera > Pentatomidae > Halyomorpha > Halyomorpha halys. The sequence goes on from NW_027112056.1 coordinate 429,062, forward strand.
AAACCTCCGAACTGCCAGTATTGCAACAACAATTTGACAATTAGCCATATTTTCTAGGAATACTCAAATTTCACAGTACATCTCAATATCTCAGGATTAAACCCGCAAATTCAAAAATCCTTAGAGCTTATTGAAAAAAAAAAAATCAAGTTTTAAAAATCAAAAGTTTTACTGACACAAATATAACTTCGGACAGAAAAAAACAAAAAAATAAATAAAATTAAATTAAAAAAATGTAATAAAATTTAAATAAGGTATAAATGGCGTTAATGACCAATGATGTTTTACGCTACAAAACAAGTACAAAGGAATCAGAATATAGAACGTTAACTGAGTTAGAATATTTTTTTAAATATATATTTTTAAAAAATTGTATCTGATCGATCGGGGGAAACCAATTTCGTCTTTAACTAAAGTTATTTACTTCTATTAATTTTTTAAAAATTGTTTATACAATGTGATTTACAACTGTACAAATAATAAATACAATAAGTAAAAATGAGGTATGTTTCATTTACACTTGAAAATATTGGGAAGGAACCACCCATTGGTAAAACATTAATTTGATTTAGAAGGTCCCGTGCCCATCTTCTTTTCAGACGCCTCGGAGGATTATCAGGGATTGTTAAGGGTAGGTTAAGATGGGAACTAGGGAAAGTTAGGTATGAAAAGACGCATATCTGTTTTGGGCTTAATCTGCAACGAATAGGATGTTAAGGTCTTTGTGGATGAGTTTTATAAGAAAGGTACATACGTAAAACATTGTCAAACGATTGAAAAAAAACCAACAGGGCATTTTTAGCATAACGTTTTCTCTTTCTCTCAAATTAAAACAAAAATATGTAAAAAGTAATATTTTTTATCTCACTGGTGTATTTATTAAGAAGTGTTTTTTTTTTCATACATTCCCAAGTATATATAAATAACCTTTAAAATAATATTTAAGTATTTTTCAAAATTTGTTTTCGATTTTGTTTTTAAATTATAAAAATTGTTAGTTTTAATTTATTGATTTCACCCAGGACTGCTACACAAGATCCGTAAATTCCTACCCCCTACATATTATCTCTACAGGTTATTTCAAGTAAATTACAACAGCGCTTATTCATCCCTGTTTCCTCAGTCTGCTGGTGTACCTCAGGGTAGTATCCTTAGTCCTATCCTTTATACAGTTTTTACACCTGACATCCCAACCCATCCTAACACTATTCTCACCACGTATGCCGATGACACATGCCTATTGTCAGTGAATAATGATCCTTCCATTGTATCCCAATCCCTCCAATCCCACATCACCACCCTTGAACAATAGTGCCAAAACTGAAGGATTAAAATAAATTCCAATAAATCCCACCAAATCACATTTACCCTTCGTCGTAAACCTTCGTCTTGCCCTACAGTTTCTCTTAATAATACCCCACTCATTCCTGTTGAACAAATCCGTTACTTAGTACTAAATCTGGACAAACAACTGACATGGAATCCTCATACAAGACGGAAAGACAGGAAACTGCTCGTCGATTCCAACTATTACAACATTTACTAGACAAACGGTCCAAACTTCCAATCCATTACAAAAGACTGATCTACATGACTATTATAAGGCCTATTTGGATATACGGGGTTGAGCTATAGGGCTCCACTAAACCATCTAATTCCTCTCGAATCCAATCCTTACAGTCCAAAATCCTTA
>NW_027112056.1:430978-456122 GCF_000696795.3 Halyomorpha halys
TTATTTTTATTTTAGTTTCTTATATATTTTTTTTATGTTTCTTAATTTCTACTTCATGATGAAATATTTGTAGATTGAATTTTTAGTTAGTTATATTTTAAATTGTATAATTTTATTATATTTACATGTTTGATACTTGAACTTTCAGTTGTTTCCTTTTGTTTTCTGAACTAAAAACTTTCTACTTTTTCTACTCTTTATACTTTATATATACAATATTTTTGTTTTATTTATAATTTTGTACTTATACTTTGTTAAATTAATTCTTAATATAAATAAGGTACCTAACGATCCATTAGAGATGAGGGAATTATACTTTTTTAAGTGATTCCTATTGCAACAAATGGAGTAAACGCTTAGCAAGATATAAATACAAAGTGATTCACACCAAGTGTAAACAAGTTTTCCTGGATTTTTCATTGATAAATCAGAAGAGTACGACAACAGATACTATTTCCATATTTCCAAAGAAACTTGAATTGTTGCTGAACTCGAATTGCACTTGAATGAAAAGAGTTTTTCCTATTAGTGATAAGTTATTTAAAGAAATTAACCAGAGTTAATCACGATGTTATATTTTTCTAGATTTATCCTACATCTGAGACATAACCGAATGACGTAACATATTTGAATTTTGAGCAGTATTAACTATTACAGTTAATAGTGTTGTGATATTTTCTGTTCTTTATATATATGTAATTTTATTTTATTAAAAAAAACGACTCTTCAGAACATTGAAGAGATAGAAGACAGAAAATCCGAAAATTATTTTCAAAAAAGTTTGATATTTCGTAGAATGTCAGCATCTAATTTTTCTATTAACCACTTCTCTTAGTAAAAGTTTTAAATTTAAGAAGGAATTATATAGAAGAAGTTATAGATGGGACAAAGGCAATTAGCCGGCATTTTTAAGAATTTTAAAAGAGAAAATGACAACAAAGTAAAGGTATCCTTGAAAATGACCTGAGGGTCGAAACGTTGGAAGGTTTTTAAAAAGAATAAAGTTGAGAAAAAAAGGATCAAATTTGTTTTTAAATAAACTAAACCACTCTCAAACAAGAATATATTAATAAAAATTTATCTAATATATGTTAATTCTTAACATTCATCAACATAATTTATTGCTGATGTTTAACAATTTAATGAAAAAAAAAACAACAGTTTTTTGAAAGAATTTCTTCGACTAATTATGAAAAAATTACAATGTAAAGATTATAATTATTGATTAATCAACATAAACATTACGTGTTTATTATAGTGTTAATTACGTTATACGTTGCTGTGATACAACTAACTCATTATGTATACTAGAACCGAATAGAGGTGAAATGGAAAAACGTAAATGTGGATTAGTTTTGGTTTTTCCAAAACGTAACTGTTCATTCTAGCAGGTAGTCAGTCTGTTATTTTCTTATTTTTTTTGTTTTTGTTTTTTTAAAACTTATTTATCCATTCAAGTGTTTCCTGTAACCAGCTTTTTATTATATTTTCCTTTGAATCTATGTGTTCGTCTTATTCTCGTAAGATGTATCTATTTCTTTGTTTTAGGTAAACTGATCTACTGCTGTGACTATGAATGATAGTCTGATCTCACATTGCCGTCTAATATTGAATTTGTTTAGCGGGTCACTGAGGAGGATCTAGGAGGGTGAATTCCGGAGAGCGAATTTGTTGATCGGGTGTTAAAAATTGTGAAATGGTGAAATTGGATGAAATGAATTGAAACATTTGTATTTGTTATACAGACCGAAATTGATTGTAAAAGGAAACTGTAGGGAAAAAAAATTGTTTATTATATCTTAATACTATATCTCTTTATATCTGATTATACCATTATGTGTAATTTATATATGTCCGATTACGGATTGATAAGTATGCAGTGTGAGATACGAACCTGATGTATTTAGGCAGCATAATTAACTGACGAGAAGAAAAGTTATCAATATATATTTATATTCTGAATCTATTTTTATTTTCGGTGGTATTACTCTCACTACTTCTATACTCATAATTATTTATCATCTCCATCAGCACTTATAATTTTAATAGAGTGGGAGTGGGTAGCTCAATGGTAAGAGAATGGACTACTGACTCCAAGGACCAGAGTTCGATACCGATTGTGGCAGATAATTTTACTATCTGTTACCTGCAGCCTTGAGTCAGCTCTGTGGGTCCGGGAGACTCCGGGGTCTAACCATCCTCATTAATTTGGTAAAAATCTGGTGGAGCGTATTAGAATCACAAAAACACCTCCTTGCACAACCGTTAGTCTAGTAACATAACTTCCTTACAAAGTACTGACCCCCTGACTCTTCATTGGTTTTACCGGTGCAGATTTAATTTTTTTTTTAATAGCAACATGAGATATCATTATTTATTATACAATTTTTGTTTTATACCAACACTGTAGTCATGAGTATGGCTTATGCAATAGGCTTGCATAATAAAAAAATGATATTATTTAAAATTATATACTAATCCATGATTAAGAATTGTATTAATAAAAAAAATTACCAACGATCAATACATTCAAATAATTCAAGACATATTAATTATTATGATAAATTGAACGAGTATTACATCCTAAGATAAAATGAAAGGAGTTGTGGTGGCATGATTAACGTCTTTAGCGGCAGTAGTTGACGTTTGCAAAGAGAGTGTTTGAAATGGGTTTGCCACTGTCGAAATTATAATAAACATTTTTATTTCTTTTGTATATTTCTTTTAAATCTATTTTTAATTACAATTCATTTAAAGTTTCATTATTTTACATTTGTTTTAGTGGCAAACCCATTAAAACCTCTCGCAATATGATCAATTACAATTAATTAATTATGAAGAACTTGTGATGTTATCTAAAAAAACTGAACGTTATGTTAATAATAATTATGAATGTTTTGTTATATATGTCAAGTGTAAATATTGTTCTATTGACAAATAAAGAACGTAACTAAAGAGTAATCTTTATCATTACACAGGAACACGCACTAAAGAGTGTTCACAATTATCAATATATTAATGTTGTAATAAAAAGATTTTTGGAAAAGATATTTTTTCAAATTAAATCAGAATAGTTTGGTACATCCTTCTTGGATGAATTTTGGAGGATGAAACAGCAACTAAAGATGATTGACTCCTCAGAGCCGAAGAGGAACAACTAAAACATCACAAGGACGTTCTCAGGAATGGTTTACAGTAATCACTATGACCTCAACACCTTGTTGCTTCAGTGAGTTTGCTCCAAAATACTCTCAATGTTTTATTAGTTCCTTCTTATAGTACAAAAGCCAAGAAGAAAAAAAAAATGTCAGTAATTTCACCCTAATATTAGATTACTTTACTGAAAACTATGTATAATCACTAGTCAAAATGAGTCTGGCAAGTATTGGTAGGGCCACCCTAGCTCAGTGGTTAAGACAGTCTTAACAATTTGATGTCTATTGGCGGTGCCGGTTCGAATCCGGCCTGGGACGTTGACTTCTTTTCACTGAGTGGCGGTCCCACAAAATGAAGAATTTTGACCCCCAACCATGGTTAGGCAGTATAGGACTTTAATGGGAGTCTTGGCAAAAAAAAAAAAAAGTATAGGTAAGAGGAATATGTAGGAGTTGACCGTGGATGACGTACGAGGAGAAGATGGTTGGGGGTGCAATTATCAAAATAAGTTGATGTAATCTATTTAATTGTGCCAACGTTTCGGCTAGAGTTTCTAGCCTTCTTCAGGGCTATTAGCTTAGAGAAACGCCTTCTTTAACCAAATTTCAGGGCTGGCCATGGGAAATCCTCTAGCTCCCGATCATTCCAACATTGTTCTAAATCTAAACCATATTTATTTATTTATGTTGTTCTTTGCTGACCGCACCCCCGACAAACTTCTCCAATAATTGTTCTAAATGATTTGCTCGATTCCGTTATCCCACTCTTTCCAGTTGACATTATTCCTGATAAAATTCCTGACATCTTATTCGCCTTTAATTCTTACCATCCACACCTTAATTTTACTGTAGAAATTGAAAATAATAACTCCCTTCAGTTCCTTGACCTCCTTATCATAAGAAACCCAGACAACACCATATCTACTGACTGGTACACCAAACCTACGTACTCTGGCAGACTTCTAAATTACCACTCCCAACATACTTACCATCAAAGAATTAACGTAGCCAAAAACCTTATTCACCGTGGCCTTTCCCTTTCTGACTCCCGATTCCATGAAAAAAAAAACACACCGCATCAAACAAATACTCTGATCTAATAACTTCCCTCTCCATGATTAGGCCTTTGATTTTCAAGCTAACAGCCCTGAAGAAGGCTAGAAACTCAAGCCGAAACGTTGGAACAATTAAATAGGTTACACCAACTTATTTGTGTTCCAACTTTGACTGCACCCCCAACTCGTATATAATAGACAATCATTTAAAGAAGAAATTTACGTTGAATAGTTCCCGAGTATATCTTTTTAAAAAGCAAACTTTCATAAAAAAATGCACTGAAAAATCAGTAGTTAGTTAATTTATTTTGAGAAAACTACATCTCAAAAACCATTCAACGTACAGATGTCTATTAGAACTCAAATTAAAGCTAGTTTAATTTACAATAAAAATTGCAGTGGTTGCTCGTTGGTTTGTAAGAAACAGCCAATTGCATCTGGAATTACAAATATAGAGAACAGAGGATTACATCAAAAAAGGTTATGTTTCACTTCCAGTTAAAGGAGCAGTAGCCTACAACTTGGGAAATCCAACCGCGACCCGAAGACTGAAGCCCAGGCTGCTGCAAGACATCCTGGTATAAGTATTTTCTCTTCATCTTTTTCGTAAATTAACTTACTTTTTCCCCATTAGAATTCAATAATAATAAAAGGAACTATTGAACATAAATATTTCTATTATGGCTCATATTTTAGCAACGTTACTCTACTTTAAGTGATTGTCTTTCTTTCTACAGCTTATTTAAAGTGAGTTATATTATATTTAATATTATTTTATTTTCTGTTGTACACTAAGATATGATAAGTATATTTTTCTTTTGTTTCTAGATTAGTAGTTTTTATTTATCTTTTGTTTCTTGTACATATTTTTTATTTGTTTTTTTCATACTAGACTAACCTCCAATGTAAGGCTATACGCTATAATAGATGTAAATAAATAAAAGTTAAATTAAAAACAGACTTATTCATGTATAATATTTTATCTCAAAGGATCTTATAATTGGGGGAAATCGTCTCCAACCCCAAGATATTCTCTCTCGATTGCGTCACGGGTATTAAAAGCCAATGCAGACTGAGAACGAGCACTATAGTTGCTGATTATTTTATTCAGGCCTTCCATTAAAAAAGAGCTTATATAAATTTCTTTAACAACAAGTCAAAAAATGACATTCAAGGGGAAACAAAAACCAATGCAAGTTTTCTAGAGATTTGGTAAAAAAAATATTAATAAATGATTATTAAAATATTAATCAACAAAAAATTAAGGCACACGATTTCCCATGATATACTTGTTGAATAGGAACTTTTCATTCAAAAGTTTTTTTGTTCAATGTTTCAAAAACAATCAACGAGAATTCCAAATATCAACATAAAAATACGCATGAATATTAATTAAAAAAGTGGCGAAAAAATTAATACAGGCACAAACTCTTGACAACTGAAATAAATTTAAAGAAAAAATGGTAAACACTGATAATGGAAAAATAAAAGTGGCCAGAAAATTTAAGTACTTGGGGAAATATAAGAAAAAATATAAGAAGTATCAAATTAAATATGAGAAAATTTCTTATAAATATAATGGGACAGATCTACCAAAAAACAAATTATAGATTCCATGAAGTTTTGTTGAAAATTAAAGTTTAATATTTCTAAAACATTTTGGACATTTGAAGGAGTTATTACTCTTCATTGCCCAGGTTGTCAATATCCCAAATCTAAAAAAAAAAAAACTTCTTCATTTATAAATCTTTAATATTGTGCTAAACAAGCCCACTCTCATCGAATTAAGGATGCGAGAGGAAGAAAAAATAAAATAAAAGAAAGTCTATACTTAATTAAAAATTGTCTTTGTTTTTATCCAAATTAATATAATTAATTATTTTTCTTATTTCAATAATAGTAATTACAAATAATATTTGGAACAAATAATCAAAATTATAACTTTTCATTAAACACTTAACATATCAATTTTTACTGACTTTTTTTTATACAGTGTTTTTATTGCCATTTTCTGTGTTAAACATAAAAATAATTCTAAATAAATACATTATTAATGTCTCGATGCCCATTAGCCTTATTTTTTAAATATATTTCTCTTAGTTATTATTTATGATATAGATTAGCCATTTAAAAAATAATTCGATATATAAAATGTAGAGATACCGTAGATAAAAAAAAATTATTAATTCGAAATTATTATAAAAGAAATGACAACAGAAATAAAGAGAGATATACACAGCAATCCTAAATGGTCTAGATGACGATTAAAAGTGGTAATGATAGAAGAATACTTTGCTAAAAAATACCAAATATAAAAAATAAATTAATACATTATTAATGTCTCGATGCCCATTAGCCTTATTTTTTAAATATATTTCTCTTAGTTATTATTTATGATATAGATTAGCAATTTAAATAATAATTCCATATATAAAATGTAGAGATACCGTATATGAAAATTGATGAGGTGTAGATAGTAGTCTGTAGTTCAATAAGTGGAGAAGAATGTCGGTGGTACGGTCAGTAAAAAAAAACACAAATAAACAAAAAATTATTTATTCCTGCTTACGTTTCAACCTGAATTTCAGGTTGTTGTTGTTGGTTGGGGCTTGAGGGCGTAAAACCCTGAGGTCATCAACGCCCGTGTGTCGCACTTTATAATTCTATTTCATTTATATTTATAATTCTATTTCACTTTTTTTTTTCTTTAAATAATTACGAAAAAATTAAAAAAAATTACTTCTTTTAGAATTATTTAGTACGTATAACTTTTTAAGAAAACCAAAACCATTTCCACGTTCTTCTGGTCATCATTCAAAGCATCCGATACACTCGGTTCCACTCCCAATCTATTTAAGTTCGCGGAATGGAAATGGCATTCTTCAAATATGTGACTGACCGTAAGTACACTGTTGCAGTATTGACATTTTGGTGGTGGTTGCTTACTGATCAGATATGCATGAGTTAAATTCGTATGATCTATTCTTAATCTGGCAATGGCTACCTCCTCCCTGCGATTGGAACGGTTTGATGTGGTTCATGGTTTAATGGTTTTTTTAATTTGCTTGGCGGGCTTTCATTCCACATGGCTTGCCAACTAGATGATATTTCATTTTTCATCGGAAGACTTATTTCTTGGGGTGTCAGAATGACCACGAGACCTGCTAATGTAAAATGTCATTAGAGTGCTACCAATGGGTAGTTCCTCTACAGGGCTGTAAAACTCTATTTTAACTAAGATCAAATTTACTAAATATTTAATATAATGTTATACAGTTGTAAATTTCAATAAACATATTAAAATTTTAAAAAAATTAATTTTTATGTTTTTTGAAATCATTCGAATAAGCTATCATATACATTTTATTGTTAAATATTCAAAATTAAACTTGTTTTTTTTTCGCCCGAGTACACTAATTTCTATTAATATTTAATAATTTGTATAAAAAATGCATTCAAACCAAATATGCAATTGCATAAAAATGTTTTCTGTTATCAGAGATGTTTCAGTTGCTTTTCATGAAAAACACTTTATTGAATCAACCCAACGTCTGTGAACGATGTTTTGCTTTTGTTACTGGGTTTGCTAATGTTATTAATTAAATTAATTTGAAAGTCGGAAACAGTACTTATAAAGAAAACAGTTCTTTCCCATATTTTCGAGAATATTGGTATAATTGTGATTTTTTTTTCAGTTTCAGGTTTTCATCAGGGCTAGAAAACAAAAAAAGATAACCACCATCATTCAGAGAAACATACAATTAAAAAGAAATAATAAACTTACATATTTGGAAAAACACATAACAATGAATTGGAAATAAAAATATTTTATTAAAAACCATGGAATTAGACAGTAGTAGATTGATAACAATGAAAGATGAAGTATAATATTAAATTTGTAAGAAGATTTCATAATTCACAATTATACCAACATCCTCGAAAACTTGGAAAAGAACTGTTTTCTTTATAAGTACTGTTTCCGACTTTCAAATTAATTCAATTAATAACATTAGCAAACCCAATAACAAAAGCAAAACATCGTACACAGACGTTGGGCTGATTCAATAAAGTTTTTTTCTTGAAAAGGAGCTGAAACATCTGTCATAACAGGAGACCGAATTTTTTTGCAATTGCATATTTGGTTTGGATGTGTTTAAGTAAGGCCCCCCCTCACTTCTGAAAGGAAATTCATGATGCCATCTAGTGGCAAAGATATGCAGTAAGAAGCCTGGGCAGCCATCTTGGTCCCGAAACAAAGGGGTCAGTACCAGAAAAGAAGCCTCCCTGACCTGTACCGGAGAAGAAGAGTTCAGAACTCTTCAATAAGGTCTCTTCTCATAATGATGAGGGAGTAAATCCTTCGACTCAGGCGAGAGAGGCGACGGCGGCAGGAGGATGAGAAGAGAGAACTCTACTTCCCTAATCTCACATGCACATTAGAACCAACCTTCAAGCTCCACAGAATCCAACAAGTAAAATGTAATATTTCCATCAATTAATGTAATAAAACTAACCAACTAACATATATTGTAACTATTTTGCTAAAATCTTAAAACAAATTGTGTCAGAAAACTTTGATGAGAATAGAGGTTATTTCATTTTAAAACCATATGATATCAAGTTATTTAAATACAGTCCACTCCATCAATACTAGTAAATTATCAGTAATACCTTAATTTGAACCAGTTTACCAGTATAATAATTAATTTGGGTAATATCCCCCAATTTTTACTCCGGGGAATATCTAAATTAAACAGGATGCATTTTTTAAATAGATCATTAAATATAAACAGGAATTAGTGTACTCGGGCGACAAAAAACGAGTTTAATTTTGAATATTTAACAATAAATGTATATAATAGCTTATTCAAATGATTTTAATAAAGAAATAAATAGAAATGAAAATTTAAAATGCAGCAGTAGTGATAAAATTCCAGATTGATAACTATGAAAGATGAAATCTTCTTACCAATATAATATTATACTTCATCTTTCATTGTTATTAATCTACTACTGTCTAATAACATGGTTATTAATCAACTATTTTTTATTTTCAATTCATTGTTATGTATATTTCCAAATTTGTAAGAATAATGATAATAATATCTAAGATATCAATAACTACAGAAGTTGTTTGATATTACAGATTCTATTACATGAGTTCTAGATCAGACAGCCTTGATCCTGATCGCCTCGGGCTGGCACTGAACGATCCCTAGACCAGACTGCCCTAATGATTCATGTACTTCAAGGCTCCAAGAACCAACAGACCCGGAGGTCCTAAAATAGTGACCATCGTCGAAGGAGGAAACTATATTAGAGCAGTAACTCATCGGTGCCGCGAGGGCTCTCTGCGGTGGACACTATGTTAGCCCCTAACAGCGGAACAGGGCGCGTTATAAACGTTAATGGTCGAATAGATAGCGCTCCTGCCGTTAACACGTTTTACGTCCTCGCCGTAATCTACCCTTATCCGACTCGACAGTCAACATGGCGTTGTTCAGAGTACATTTGGAAAGCAGATAACTGTCTTAAGCAGAAATACATTAAAAGATATCAGAAACGATCAACTTAATGCTTTTAGAAGCATTTAACATAGATATTTCAGTATACAATAGTTTTAAAAATGTTTTATATTAGGTTTCATGTGGCCCAAAACAGATACGTCTTTTCATTCCAAACTTCTTAACCATCCTAACCCATTAATTCTTAATTTTTCATTCTTAACAATCCCTGATAATCCTCCGAGGTGTCTGAAAAGAAGATGGCCACGGGACCTTCTAATTTAAATTAATGTTTGAAGTACCACCAATGGGTAGTTCCTTTCCATGGTTTTCAAGTTTATATGAAACATACAACATATTTACTTGCTGTATTATTTTGTACAGTTGTAAATTACATTAAATAAATAAATAAAAAAATATATTAGGAGTCGGTATCCTCGAACCTTTTCTGATTGTAAGATTAATATATAAAATAAATATGTCAACTTCAACTTTTTTTTTTTTTAATAATTTATTTATTGTTATTTACAACTATATAAAAATATATACAACAAGTAAATTTGCTTTAGGTGACACAGTGACATGATACAAACATGTGGAGAATCTACTCATTGATAGAACTCCAATAACATTTCTAGAGGAGAAGATCTCGAGGCCATCTTCTTTTCAGACGCCTAGGAGGATTATTTGGTCATGAAGAAGCCAGGTTAGAAAGAAGTGGATTTGGGTGGTTGAGAAGTTTATCATGGAAGGAATAGTATCTGATTCTGGCCAAATCGGTAACATATGGGAATTGAGGTCCTCCTGGATGACCTGATTTGTGACAAAGTATGGAGCATCAAAGATTTTACGAAGGATTTTGGACTGTAAGGATTGGATTCTGGACGAATTTTGATTGGAGCCCCAAATAATCAACTTTATTGTGGTTATTTTGGTGGGATTCATTTTTAATCTCTCTCTCTCTCCCCCCCTCCACCCTCTTTCCTCCCTCTAGCTCTGCCATTTAAAAGTTAAAAATATACTGATTAAACATTAATAAAATAAAACTATTATGAAATGTTTATTATAATGATGACTTGAGGCACACATTATATATACATTATAAATAAATTAACATTTTAGGCTTTGTGTATTTTTATAGAATTTAGATTTATTATAATCTTTGTTGTGTGTTATTGTATAAAAATTGTTAATTTTAGTTAGATTGTTCATCTTTGTGGTAGTAAAGGTAAGAGATAATTGTTATAGTGAATATGGTTGTTATCATAATGAAAGATAACATTCAGGAAGGTAATTATTCTCCTTAAAAATAATTTCGTTTGATATTTATTACTAAAAAAACATAAGTTTGTTTTCCGTTGGACTCCACTTCATAAGTTAAAGGTTAATTTTAGTATCTACTATGTTCTAAAATTTCAATATTTTTGTTTCATGTAAAAAGCTATTTTAGTTTTGTTTCATTCATTCCATAAACTATCAATTTTTCACAAAACATTTGTTGATTTTTTTTGTCTTTGAAAACTAATAAAATGTGAGAGAATAATTATCACTTCTTCCAATGGAAATGATGAAGTACTTACCTAAAAAAAAAAAAAAATTGTAGCATACATTATTATGAATTACTTTACCAAAATACTGAAAGTATATATACATTTTTAAAAAGTATAATATATAATGATGGATAAGACCTTAAAGATTTGTCTAAATACTTACACTGTTTAACTTTTTATTTTATTATATTTTAAAATCATCATTGCTATTATAACAGCATCTATTGAAATAATATATGATGAAGATCAACATGAATATTAACTGTTAAGTACATCATATCGGGTTTTAACACCCAATTGCTCAAATAAATCCATTTAGACGGCTAGAATTAGGTCATCTGAAACATTGGAGTACTCTGCATTGAACAACCCAGTCTGTGTGTGTCTGTAATTGCTATTACGACTACGGTACATTACAGCTTCTGTGCCGTATTAATTGTAAGCATCCACATTTATATTAAATATAGTAATAATTACCTCGAGCACATAGGCAGGCACGGTAGCATATAATTACCAACAATATTTATCATAAACTTAATAATTCATTAATAAAAAAGTTGGAACACATATTTATTTATTATAGTCTAAATAGTTCATATTACTGTGAATTTTTATACATGCATATTTCCCGAAAAAAAGCGTTAACCGACATAACTTCAGTGGAAGTTTTTTTATTATTTTGAGATCACAATTAATATTTATATTAATCCTTTCCAGCCGACCCGCCCAACTAAAACCCCATTTAGCGACTGCCCTATATAACTTTAGAAACGTTTACTTAAACCGGTAAGAGGAGAGTCAAGATGATTAAATATAGCAATATTTAAAAAGTGCCTGAAATTTGAAAACGGCATGTCACAATCTCATAAGAGGAGACCATAACACAAAAAATAGTAGAAGGCAATCCTTCCACGCTAACCCACTCCACTAAAATCCCCATTTTGCGACTGTCCTATATCACGTTTGAAAATATTTACTTAAACCGGTAAGAGGAGAGTTAAGATGATTAAATTAATCAATGTTTAAAAAGTGGCTAAAATCAGAAAATGAAATGTAATATAAATGAAATAACACAAAAATAGTAGAAAGGCAATCCTTCCACGCTAACCCACCCCACTAAAATCCCCATTTTGCGACTGTCCTATATCCCGTTTGAAACATTTACTTAAACCGGTAAGAGGAGAGTTAAGATGATTAAATTAATCAATGTTTAAAAAGTGGCTAAAATCAGAAAATGAAACGTAATATAAATGAAATAACACAAAAAATAGTAGAAGGCAATCCTTCCCGGCTAATCCCCCCCCCACTAAAATCCCTTTTTTTTTACCTGCTTTATTAAACAGATGTATAACCACTAAAATATTTTTCTTTTTTTTTTCCTAACCTCCTCAATATCTTTATTTATAAACGAATGAAATACAAATGCTTTATATATACATACATTAAAATTATTCTTGTTTTGCCGTATGGCATTTTATGAAATGTTTAAAGAGTTTGCTGAAGGCGGGTTTACAATCATGACATGATAGCCAAGAGATTTACAAAGAAAGGGGAGGAATCATTCCGGCTGATGGTGTGAATGACTTTAGACTCCCAAAATCCTTCCCTCAATGAGGACATCAACCAAGGAAACCGTGCTTTGCCACCTTCTAGATCTTGTTGGAGGGGCAATTTCCCTGAATAGCGGGTTGACACAGTCCTTCAGCCCATCAAAGAAGCATTATAGTTCACCACTAAAATCCCCATTTTGCGTCTGCCATATATTACTTTTGAAACATTTACTTAAAACGAGCAATGTTTAAAATGTACCTGAAATTTGAAAACGCCATGTCACAATTTCACAACAGGGGATCATAACACAAAAAATAGTGGGAGGGTTTACTTCTCAGACGACCCGCCCCACTAAAACCCCCATTTAGCGACAGCCCTACAATTAACCCTGAAACTCTGTAAAATACGTTGTATTGTATTTGACGCGAAATGAATTTGCAAAAATAGCACAAATTTTAAGTATACGATTCATCCTATCAGGACCTACGGACTTGAACTTTGGAGAACAGCTAAACCGTCGAACATCAAACGTATCCAATCCTTTCAATCCAAAATCCTTAGAACCATAGTTAATGCACCCTACTACGTTTCCAACAGAACACTACACCATGACCTACATATCCCTTTTGATCTCATACCAACCAAAATCTCAAAATTCCATATCATTCCAACCATCCTAATCCTTTGGTTCAAACCTTATCTAGTTCCACCCATCCCTACAGCCCACCTAGAAGGTTGAAACGGCAGCGGTCAAGAGACTTATTAAAATAAAAATGGACAATTGGAGTTCTGGCAATGGTCAGATTCTCCACTCAAGTTGAGTGTTTTGCGGCTTAAGCGCACTTGCTCAGCCTCCACTGGCTCACTACCAGTGATGCGGCGAGAGGGATGCGCTGGGATCTTTTGAGCTCTCCTCTACCCCTCACACGTGGGCTCAGGGATCCTCAGGTCGATTGTGTAAATATTGTATATATTATTTTATCGTTATGTTATTTAATTATTTTTCATACAGATAGTTTGATTATGTTCATCTTGTCTATTCTTTTGTTTGAATGTATTTTAAGAGAGTTTTTTTTTATTATTTTTTTTTTATTTTAGTATGTATGAGATCATTTATCAATATTACCTATTGCCCACAACTGTGTGGCAGATTGTAATATCTATCAATAAATAAGTCTAATAAAAAAATAAAATAAATAAATAAGTATACGATTCATAGATTCATACGGTTCAGAAGTATAGGATGCATAACAAAAAATCAGAAACTACCAGACAGACACCCGCCTTATAAACTTACGGCAAAATTTTAAACCGACCGTGAATATTGTTGGGACAAAGTAAATACAATTAGTTATGCATCTGTTCGAGCTTAAAGCGAAATAGTTCACTACTTTGTGGAGTTATGGATGGGAATTGTTGCTGTGGAATATGGATATGTATAGAGGGCCAAGTGAGAAGCTCTGTGTTTGGTCGAGTGTAGGGTAAACGATAAAATACTTGTTCCAGCTCCGTGCGCACGGCCCCACGGCTGGCTGCCCCAATCTGTTGCCAGCCGACTGTCTCACCTTTATACTGTCACTAGGTCATTTGTCCCAAACTAATGAAAAATACACACATACATACACATATGATAAAATGGTGGCTTTTCAAACCTTAAAATTTTTTTTTTTTTATTCAGAGTTCTATATTCTCGAAACTTTCAACAACATTAATATTTCATTCTAGATTCATTTACAAAATTTTTCTGTGCAAGATTTAGTGAGACAGCGAGCAGCAAGACCTCCCGTATAATATTCAACTTTGCCGATGGGGGTAAGTAGATTATGAAAAAAATAAAGGTTTCTAGGTCAGGGAAACACAATCTGGGGATTTCCTAGATAATTTATATACAGATGAACATTTTTGTATTAGCTTATACCGTATCTCTACAGAACAGGTTAAACTTAAAGTTATTAGATAAATTAATTTAAAGCTGTTAGGTTACCCCTGTAGAACAGATTCGTTATCTTGGACTAAACCTTGGCAAACGACTAACCTGGAATCCTCGCACAAGACTGAAAAGATAGGAAACTGCACGCAGATTTCGACTATTACAGCACTTACTAGACAAACGGTCTAAACTTCTAATCCATTACAAAAGACTGATCTACATGACAATAATAAAGCCAATCTGGACATATTTAGTTGAGCTTTGAGGTTCCACTAAACCTTCGAATTCATCTTGCATCCAATCCTTACAATCTAAAATCCTCCATAAAGACGTAAATGTTCCTTATGTAACCGATCTAGCTCGAATCCGATATCATTCCTTCCATTATAAACTCTCTAACCACCCAAACCCACTCTAGTTTCTAACCTTGCTTCCTCTTCCATTCCTGGCAATCCTGCGAGGCGCCTAAAAAGAAGATGGACTCGCGACCTTATATGGTAAAATGTTTTTAGAGTTCTACTACTGGGTAGTTTCTCTACATCCTGTATCATGTCATTATGATCAAATTTACTTGTTGTATTTTTTATACAGTTGTAAATATCAATAAATAAAAAATAATAAAAAAGCTATTAGCTAAGGTACTAAAAAAAAATACCAAAAATAAAATTTTAAATATTAGGTTAGGGAATAAAATATTCAATATATTTTCAGTAGATCAAACAATTTCAAATTTATGCTCGTGGTCAACGTGACATTTTGCACTAACCTTTGCAAAAAGACAAAGGACGGTTTGGTGTTCAGTTGGTCTGTTGTCTGACGTCATTCTCTGTTTAGCAAACCTATTAACAGACTCTTAACCATATTAAATGTTATATCGTTTTAACATGCTAACAAAAGAAAACGTTTTTCATTTAACGCTCTTTTTTCCATTTTAAATGTTAAACTAAACATCGTGAATACCCATAATTCTTAAGTGATACGTTGGATGTTTTAAATCTTATACATGATATTATTTTTCTGCACTAAAGAACACGAATTTTCATAACATAGTTTTTTAAAGTTTGTCGATTATACTCCTCATCTGTGTTCTAATAATTTTGTTATATAAACGTTTACGTTCTAAGGAAGTATAATTAACACTAGTTGATTTTGTTAGGAAACAAACTAACATATGTAGTGAAGCAAAGTAGATTGTGAATTTCCAAGGGTATCCCATTGGACTGAGTGAGTAGTTATTGCAGAAGGATAGATGGATATCTAGTCGAGGCTGCGTAAGGTTATATGGAGCTTTAATTGAAGGGATAAGTTTCCAAGCAGACTCATTACATGCTCACAAATTTTATAGGAAACTCAAAATATATTTTACCAACGTATCCACATTGGTATAAATCCATTTATATAAATTAGTAAAGCCATGTTGAGAAACTTGTAAAAATGGGTAGATTCTCCACTTTTCTTAAGAATTCAAAGGCTTAATGGCTAAGTAGCGTTTTTTTTTTTTTTAATTTTCACATGGGAATGACCAAAAGCTAAAATTTTTCGTCAATTTTAAACGAATTACAACTTGTAGGACGTCTAGAAAGTATTCACTAAACAATAATTGGACAAATGACCTCTCTCAATAGATTTTATTAGGACTTTCGAATAAGGTTTAATTTGAAACCTTTTATTTCCAAGCTTTTTCGGTTTTAAAATTATTGCAAGGTGGGAGGATGACCCCCTCCCCCCCGAGCTCCATCAACCGTAACGATGACCCTGAAGATAAGACCCAGGGCGTATGCCGGCGATTGGGGAAGCACAAGACAAACCATGGATTTTATTAGCAAGAGAATGGTTGCGAAGAATAAGAATTTGTCCATACAAAAAATTAAACAATACAGTAATCCCAAAATTCAATAGAATATTTGGTCGGAAGGCGAATCAGCACTGAAGATAAGGTGAAAGATGGGGTTCAACGCATCTCAAGGACATGGCGGGAAACTGGTATGGTATAGGTATAGAACAACTGTAGAAAATAGACAATTGGTCAAATAATGAACAATGATGTGAAAAAAAAACAGACTTTTTTTATTTTAAAAAATAGTTAAAGAGAAAGGAGCTGTGTAGCTAGGTAAGTAAGGCACTGTGTCACTACCTCCCGAGCTCAAATTCAAACCAGGTACGGGAGCCTCTTCCAGCACCAATAAAGTGCGTATCCTTAATTAGGGAAAACCATGGCTATTGACCATGAACAAATCACCTCTTTACACTACCGTTATTTATGAAATAGTATTCCTTACAATGCACTGATCCCTGACTCATGTTGAGTTGTAGTAGTATAGGTTTTTATTATTGTTATTCAATGATCCTTACATTGAATCCCAAACCCTCCAATCCAACATCACCACCCTTGAAGAATGGTGCCAAAACTGGAGGATTAAAATAAATTCCAATAAATCCCACCAAATCACATTTACCCTTCGACGTAAACCCATGACCTCTTCCCCTACAATATCCTTTAATAATACCCCACTTATTCCTGTCGAACAGATCCGTTACTTAGGACTACATCTCGACAAGAAACTGCTCGTAGATTCCGACTATTGCAACATTTACTAGACAAACGGTCTAAATTGCCAATCCATTACAAAAGACTGATCTACATGACTATTATAAGGCCTATCTGGACATACGGAGTTGAGCTTTGGGGCTCCACTAAACCATCAAATTCCTCCAGAATCCAATACTTACGGCCCCAAATCCTTCGTAAAATCCTTAATGCTCCTTACTTTGTCACGAATCAAGTCATCCATCAGGACCTTAATGTTCCATATGTTGCCGATTTGGCCAGAACCAGATACCGTTCCTTCCATAATAAACTTCTCAACCACCTAAATCCACTTGTTTCTAACCTGGCTTCTCCTTCATTACCTAATAATCCTCCTAGGCGTCTGAAAAGAAGATGGCCTCGAGATCTTCTCTTATAGAAATGTTATTGGAGTTCTATCAGTGGGTAAATTCTCCACATGTTTTTATCATGTCACTATGTCACCTACAGGAAATTTACTTGTTGTATATGTGTGTATACAGTTGTAAATAACAATAAAGAAATTATATAAAATATTAGTTTTGGGTTTAACCATGTATTTATATATCGTCGAATTTTTTTTTTTTTTTTTTTTTTTTTTTTTTCTTTTTTTTTTCTTATACATTAAATAGAGTTACTAAATTACTACAGTTAGGAACTTGTTTGAGATCTTAGGTGGTTTATAAACATATAGATTTAACCAATTGAATAGAAACCCTTCTAGTGCAGCAAGCTGCATTAGTGGTTGATATAAAATCTTTTAGAGCAAGTGAATGACCTCATTAAATCTGAATTTGATAGTAGTTAAAATTTTATCGGAGATGTTTTTCCTTCTCTAAGAGAATAAAATTGCAATGAGTTTAATGACTGAACCAGTTGAGGTTGTCCACTAGAAGACCTTGGGTAGGTTTTATCGAATCAAAGGGCGGCAGCGAGTCATTGGCAAACTGGATCAGAACTAGGCCACGGGTCGAGCTATCTCATAATACCATCTCTGGTATCTACCGCACATCACAGGACATTTCGTTCAATATGAGTTTATTATCAAAGGAATTCGTAAAGGATTCTGAAGACAAAGTCCAAAAAGGAATAATACATAGACCGATTAGGGTGTTATATTATGGCTGCCAGGTCACTGTGGGATCACCGGGAATGAAAAGGCAGACTAGCAATAAAGACAGGTTAATACAAGTCGTAACATCATCAACATGGAAAGATATTCGAGGAGAAGATGGTTAGTGCGGTCAAAATGAAACACATATAAGTTGGTGTAACCTATTTAATTGTGCCAACGTTTCGGCTAAAGTGTCCAGCCTTCTTCAGGGCTAAGAACAGAACAAGATAACAACCACAATAAGTATAGAAGGTATAAACAGAATGACATAAAATGAATAATTTTACAGAATATAATTAATAAAATGAAGTGATGAGAGAAGTGGGAAATAAAATGTAGACATAGGTAATTGAAAAAGTGGGTAAAATAACATAATTAAGGAAACAATTAACAAGCTAATAGGTTCGTTTTATTATCTTTTTTTTCCCTTTCTTTATTTTACCACCCTTTCTTTTCTCCACTTTTCTCCATTTTCCTTACCCACGTTATGTTCACTATATTATTGTTGTTCTAAAAAAAAAATTTTTTTTCTTCTATTTATTATTTTTTGTTAAACTTTATTTATATTTTGCTTACTTATTATTATGGTCACATATATTTTCTTTCTCTCAATTTTCTTTTTCTTTCTATAATTCAATTTTTAAATCATTAATAACTAATATGTTCATACTTCTTTGCATTAAATAACTTCATTTTTATTTTATCTCCTTAATTATGTTATTTTATCCACTTTTTTAATTATGTATGTCTTCATTTTATTTCCCACTTCTCTCATCACTTAATTTTATTAATTCTATTCTGTAAAATTATTTATTTTATGTCATTCTGTTTATATTTTATTTTTTATTTTCTATACTTATTGTGGTTGTTATCTTGTTCTGTTCTTAGCCCTGAAGAAGGCTAGAAACTCTAGCCGAAACGTTGGCACAATTAAATAGGTTACACCAACTTATTTGTGTTTCACTTTGACCGCACCCCTAACCATCTTCTCGTATGTCATCCACGGTCAACTATCCCTCATAATTATAGAAAGATGTCATTTCTTGGATCAAAAAAGTTTAATGGCAAGACGAATGGTTCATCACGTGAGACAAGTTAAGAATGTTAACCCGTCTTCGGATAAGCCATACTCAACTCACCCACGGTCGTCTCATGAAAAAAGAAAATGCACCGATGTGTCACTACTGCTGAAACGATCTCACCGTTAGGCACATTCTTACTGAATGTATTGCTCACGAACCACACCGATTCTCTTCAGATTTACAGGAGATGATGAGAGAAGATCCCACAACAATGACAAAACTTTTTCACTTTTTAAAAATAATTAATCTATGATCACACTCAGTCTAACTCTGGTAAACTAATCACTACGTCTATTCTAATTGTAACTATATAAAATGTAAATTGTAATTGTTAATATGTAATTGTAAATTTGTAACTTTCTCACTTAGTAATAGTAACTTTGTGACCATGTCAATTGTAAACTAATTTGTAAATCCAGTGTAAATGGCCCTCGGGGTCGAAACACCCACACACACAAAAGAGGATAATACAGGCACACAAATGAATAAGACTTGAGGGTCACTGGAAAGGATCAAAAGGACATATCTAAGAGTTCTAAAGGTCAAATCAAATGATTCCTTTAATAAGAGTGAGATTTTAGTTTACGATAATATACTATTTATCTAAAACTAGTAAAATGATAACCATTTTATTTGATGATAACAGGACATGGGGAAAGAATGCTGTAACACATCTCTCTTTAAAATATATTTACTGTTCTAAAATAGTAAGGAGTGAATATAAAATTGAATTAACTTGGTCAATTTATCAATCAATGTTTTTTAGGAAGTTAATAAAAAATGTATTTCATTTAAGCAACATTAACATTAAGATTAAAAGTTTGATACAAATAAATAATTGTTTCTGATATCATTGATAAAGTTTTTTTATAAGAAATCAATAGTAATTGAAAAAAAAAATACCAACAACGAAATGTCTATTACAGACCGATTTTTTATGCAATTAAATATTTTGTTTCCAGGTTTCAACTTCAGCAAAACCTCGACAGAAACTGGAAGAAAGATCATATAGACATCGATTATGTAATGCATTTTTCTAAGTTACTATATAAGGTTATTTAAAAGGCATTGTTAAATATTTTGAGTTTTATATGAAATAATTGTATAAAATTAAATCTGTGATTCACCCGGACTATTTTCCATTTATAATTCTAGTTTGGTCCGGTATATATAGCAGAAAAAGGTTATCAAACGAAATAAGAATTAGGAAATAATAAATTGACCCGTTTGGGCCATCGGTAGCTCAGTGGTTAGTGGTCTTACCAATCTGAGATTTGCTGGTGCCGGTTCGAATCCGGCCTGGGACATTGACTTTTTTCATTGATTGGTGGTACGACAAAATGAAAAAAAATTACCCTTGACCATGGTAAGGTATTATAGGACTCCAATAGGAGTCAAAGGGAGTCTCAAGGGGGCCGAAAAAAAAAAAATAATAAAATTACTACGTTTTGGTTGAATTTAGATTTTCATTAAAAATGCAAAAATCAAATTCACGTTATAAATATTTTCCATTTATTTGATGGAATCTATTTTGATATTGATAAAACGAGTTTTCTTAGACGACGGTTCAATCGATGTAATCGTTTCAAAATTTTCGTACAATTATAAAAGTATTATAATTGATTAATTTCAGAAACAATTATCTAAATAATCTATAAAGATGGGATTATATTTCTTCAATGCGACCTTGCCAAAGCAGGAATTAACAAAACATTAACTAGATGATACCATCCCATGCATAAACCAAATTACTCGCCCTAACATGCTAAGCTCAAACTAGTGACATGTAACAGATAACTAGTCATACCACTACCATACTTTTAGCTGATAGATGGTAAATATGATTTTATTTGTGAAATACAAAATCTTGTACAAATTCATAACACAATATACAATTATAAAACAAAACCTGAGTCTAGTGGTCCAATAAACAAAAAATAAAACAAAAGATAAAACAAGTTCTTTATAACGAAACAATAAACAAAAAAATTAGATGATACACAACTATTTTTATTTTTATTTTTAATGATATTGTTTTATTTATTGATAGATATTACAATCTGCCACACAGTTGTGGGCAATAGGTAATAGTGATGAATAATCTCATATATACTAAAATAAAATAAAATAAATTAATAATAAAAAAACTCTCTTAAAATATATACAAACAGAAGAATAAACAAACAAAACAAACTACACAACTATTAACATAATATTCATTGCTCCATTATATTTAACTTAAAATAATGAGAATTCTTATTAAATAAACGAAAGCGTGATATAAATGAAGATATTAATTGGCTTTGAAAAGTATTTCCATAATACAATTTATATATCACATACAAAATTAAACTTATAACATATTGTTACAATGTAAATATATAGTCTGTTCAATTTGGCTTCACTATCAATGTTCAATATATTTTCAATGTTCAAAAAGTCGCAAGATACGGATATGGGTGGCTTTAAGATATATTTTCTATTTTCTTCAAAGGTTGGACAATGTAGGATGATGTGGTACAAGCTATTATTGAAATAATTTTTGCAGAATGAACAGAGTTCGTTTGCCTTGAAAGTGATGGTTTTACTTTCGTGGTGTAGTTTGATGCTCCGGGTTTCCTACTCTTAGTTGGCTGATGCACCTTATTTTTTTTTTTATTTAACCTATATGTTAGATATGCTTCAGGTTTAGAGTAGGTTAAAACTGCAGAGTGATCGGTATATGGGGTTAATGTTTTATTTCAATGCTCTATTAAAGTCAGTTGAGAAGTTGGGGTTCTCAAGGATAGATGGTAAATATACCAACCTTTAAATGAATTTCCTAAAGATGAATATTAACAGAAGTACAAAAAATATTTTTTTAATATCGATTACGATTCCGAAAACGAATGTGAAAAAAAGAGGCTTTGACCGAACCCTTCAGCACCAATATTTACAAAACAAACTCAGCCACCCGAATTGTACAAATACCCTTCGGTATTCTCCAATGTTTGCTGTATCTCTTTTGTGAATAAGAAAACTTTTTTGATCGTTTCGTTTCTCAGGATTCGGATTTATTAAATCGTTGAGAGAGGAGAAAATAGCAATATCTTATTCCCTTCTCCTCATCTCTCAGTCTGTTTTTATACTCAAATATTCCTACTTTATCAGTTTCAATGGATTACATCAAAATAATTCTTTAATAAAGTAATCTGTTTTTATTTTAAAAATTTTAACAAGTATTACTATGATAGACAATTGGCTAATGATTAATTATTAAAAGAGTCATTGACTGGGCATATAGTCGCACTGAAAGTGGTTGTGAAGCATAGATATGATAAAAAAAAGTACTTTGAAAGAAAAAATACAACTACTACAGGTTAGATTTTGCAAGTTGTCATTCCTTATAATAAACAAGTAGATTTTTTTGTAGTAATATTTTAACGACTTTTTAGTAAATTTCTTTTTTTTATTATATATTATTGTTCCGGTTAACCTACGGCAACTGAATCGTTGAATCGGAAAGGCTGCCATGTATAAGATTAGTAGCGCCCCACGTAGCCAACAGCCAAATCTCACCTCCTCCAGCGCTCTCGGTGGCAAGAGAAGCAACTTTCTTTTTATTCACTGATCAGCAATATCTACATGAGTGAGTAGATTTACTTGAGTGGTTCCCGGCAGCAGAGGGGAGAGAGGACTAAGAATGTGGAGGGAAGAAAGAACCATGGAGTAAGTCCATATAGCAATAGTTAACATCCACATCATCATCAACCACCTCAATACAAAATTCTACTAACAATCTAATCATAATGTTTTCTTTCACCTCCTACACCTCTTGTAACATAAAACAATTTTGGATTGTAAAGATTGGATGCGGGAAGAATTTGATGGTTTGGTCCAGAGCTCAATTCCATATGTCCAAATTGGTCTGATTATTGTAGTGTATACTAATTTTTTGTAGTGAATGGGAACTTTAGAGCGTTTGTCAAGTAAGTGTTGTAGCAATCGGAATCTACGAGCAGTTTCTTGTCGTTTCAGTCTTGTGTGTGGATTCCAATTACGTCTCTTGTCAAGATGGAGTTCTAAGTATCTAATCTGTTCATAGGCATTAGTGGTGTATTTAGAAAGGATACTGTAGGACAGGAGGGCAGAGGTTTACGACGGAGAGTAAAGGTGGTGGGATTTTACGTATTTTTAAACTTTTTACTCTTGCCATTGTTACTTATTTTTATTCTTATCATTGTTTATTCAAGTTTATGTAATGCCTTCCTTCCTTTTATTTATATGTTATTTCTTATCACTTTATTTTTACGGTCAACTGTACATACATAAATTTTAGTAACAGTTTAAAAAGCTCAACAAATCAATTCTGGAATTAGATTTCCTCGAAGTATTTTTTTTTTTTGGCCTTAATATATCTCTGCAATGCTTTAAAATGAATGAGGATGCTGACGAAGAGTTTCACACGAGATCCCCTAGATAGAGATAAGACATTAGCAGGTAATTCCCAGGACAGGATATTGTCCGAGTGCTATAAATTTGCTAAATGAACCGAGGACGCCCAGGCTTTGCTTGATCCTGGTCGAAGACCTTTCAGGGCGGCTTAGGATCCTCAGGTGATATACAAGGTGTGCACCTCCTCATAACCGGCCCCTTTATTCAGTGGAAGTGGACATCTCTTAGCAGGTTAGGAGAGGTAACTTGGCTTCGGTTACGAAAGATAGGTTCAGATGTTTTCTACAATGCCAAAAAAGAACTTTGTTTCTTAAATAAATCAAAAATTCGTATCCATTATTGTCTCAACACTTTATTTTTCACCAGTCCAACGTTTCGGCCATTCTAGCCATCCTCAAGGACATCTTCAATATAATTTCTTCCTCACATTAATTTAAAGTTTCTTTTGCAGGCTAATCTGCCCAGGTCATTTTCTTTATTATAAGTAAAAAGCCTTGTTTTTTTTAAAAATTTAAAATCATTAACATATAATTTTCCTATATAAGATTATCAACAATTAATACACCACCATATAACAAACCATTTATGTTATATGATAACGTATGGTTTATATATATGGCTTTTAACGTATAATAAAGAAAATGACCTAGGCGGAATAACCTGCAAAAGAAACTTTAAATTAATGTGAGGAAGAAATTATTTTGAAGATGTCCTTGAGGATGGCTAGAATGGCCGAAACGTTGGACTGGTGAAAAATAAAGTGTTGAGACAATAATGGGTACGAATTTTTGATTTATTTAATAAATAATTATCTTGTCTCAAGAATTAGAAATAATATAATTAAAGAACTTTGTTTCGTTAAAATTTATTTATTTACTAACAAACCCGGAAATGCTTCGTAATTGCTAGATTTAGAGATAGAGATGGATTTACTGAATATAATCGAAGGTTTGGTCTAAATTAATATATTTATATTAATCTTTGATTGTAAACCTACGATATACTGCACAGTTTCCTAATATTTCACCTATTCAAGTAAAGGAATTAAACAAGACTGAAACGACAAAATATGGAAAATGTTTTACCATGTTAAATGTTATTTTTATAGGAACGGTCTAAATTGCCAATCCATTACAAAAGACTGATCTACATGACTATTATAAGGCCTATCTGGACATACGGAGTTGAGCTTTGGGGCTCCAC
>NW_027112056.1:460962-486176 GCF_000696795.3 Halyomorpha halys
GAGGGGTAGAGCAGAGCTCAAGAGATCCCAGCGCATCCCTCTCGCCGCACTGGTATATCAATTCTAAAATAAATAGACTTATACTACTTTCAATATAAAATGGTAATAAAATTGTATTTATTTGTTCAATGTTTCTGTTGCACTTAGGCCTAAGTTATTCCTGCATTCACTTTCCAATACCTAAATATAATTTTCAATATTAGGGAATCTCTATCCTAGGACCAGGCCCTAATCCCCAGAGCGTGAAATAAAGTTAGCCCTAGAGAAGAGAATGGTAGAGACAGCCCTAGAGTAGGGCAGGGAGGAGAGAGGGGGAAAGCAGGTGACCAAAAGTAGGGCGCCCCCAGTCGATAGTCACTGCTCCCTGGTCCGTGGCTACGCTAGTACTCCCAACTTCACTAGACAGCTAATCAGTTATTGCAGTCAAAACATGCTTACACTGATAAGACTATTTTAAGAAATACTATAGCTAGAATTTTCAATATAATAAGAAAATTATAAATAAAAAAATCAAAACCCAGTTAAAATGTAAGGTTGCCTCTACACATTTGCCAAGAATAAATGGCAAATTCGTGCATGTTGGCTTGAATTTGAAGCCAACCCATTATAGCGTTTTTTGGGCACAAATCATAGCTTGTGCTGCATCCACAAGTTTGTTATCAGAACTGCCAATAGATGAATATTTGTGCGTCCGTTTTTTGGTTAATTGAAGAATTTCCCCAACCTTCGGACTCAATAATTAACTCTTGTTTTAGATTGAATATTTTTAAATTTAATCGATTCGGTGTAAATAAATTGTTTCAAATCTTGTTAATTAACTTTAGTATTTTATTTTTTATTTAAAATAGTACAAATATATATTTATGAAGAAATTATAAGTCTAGGTAATTAAATAAAAAAAAATTCTAGAACGGAGGTTGAAATTTTAGGTTATGTTGTAATATTTATATGAATTTTTGTCATCAACAACCTATATTGTCGATATCTACGTTTCCTTCCATTCAGTCAATCTTTATTATGTTCATTTTTATAATTCAAATAGAGTGAATCGAATATAATAGCCACAAAAATTCAAAAGAACAAAACTCAAACAGAATGATGATATGAGAGGAATGATATGGTGTAGGGAGCTCTAAAGCTCAACTCCTTGGGTCCGGTAAAAAAAAATAAAATAAATAGAAGGCTAAAAACTATGGCCGAAACGTTGGCACATTAAAAATAGGTTAACCCAACTTATTTGTGTTTATCATTGACCGCACCCCCAACCATCTTCTCCTCGTTCGTCATACACGGTCAACTATCTCTCATAATTATGAAATTAAATATATATTGACTTAAAACTTAAATATTACGTCTACTGAGAAAGATACAAGGTTTGTTTCTTTGCCGATAGAGAGCAGTAAGAGTTAGACTATTTTTTTCGACAAATATTGTAAGATACCAGTTATATGTTTCTTCATTGAGAGATAAGATTTTCATTCTAGGTCATATTTCATGTAGTACAGAATCATAAACAATAACTATTTTTTTATGTTTCAAATAAAGTGTATCCAATTTAAGTCTTAAACACTGGTTACTTCTGCAGTTTTGACTTGTATTTATTTTTTTTTAAATTTATTTATTGATATTTACAACTGTATAAAAAAATACAACCAGTAAATTTGATCATAATGACATAATGATATGATACAGGATGTAGAGAAACTATCCAGTAGTAGAATTCTAAAAACATTTTACAATATAAGGTCACGAGGCCGTCTTCTTTTCAGGCGCCTCGGAGGATTGCCAAGAATGGAAGAGGAAGCAAGGTTAGAAACTAGTGGGTTTGGGTGGTTAGGGAGTTTATAATGGAAGGAATGATATCGAGTTCGGGCTAGATTGGTTACATAAGGAACATTTAGGTCTTTATGGATGGTTTTATTAGTAACAAAATAAGAAGGATTTAGGATTTTACAAAGGATTTTGGATTGTAAGGATTGGATACGAGAGGAATTCGAAGGTTTAGTGGAGCCCCAAAGCTCAACTTAAGGGGTTATTACTAACTGTGAGCACACATGTGTCCGAGGATACTACCTTGAGGAACACCAGCGGATTGAAAATAGAGGGATGAATAGGAACCATTGTGGTTTACTTGAAATAATCTATTAGTAAGAAAGGAACGGATGATGAGAAAATATGTTGGAGGTAGGAATTTACGGAGTTTGTAAAGCAGTCCCGGGTGCCAGACTCGATCAAAAGCCTGCAGGGAAAATTAAATTAACAATAATAAAGTTAAACAAAAAATGAAGCAGCTTATAAAGGTTACAAGGAAAACCCTAAATTCATTTGATGATTCAGCCCCCCCAAACAATTTTAACATACAAAGCTCTAAGAAAAAACAAAAAATTGAAAATTGGCTTGCTAGAGTGAGTGAATCTGTTGGCACATTTTTCAAAAAGAATGGTTTTATCTCATTTTGATGTTAACAATGGAGTTGACATTAGCTAGATTTCAAAGCGGTAAAAGCATATTCAAAATATTATAAATTTCAACATTTTCTATTTTAGCAATCCAATTTCTTACATATTTTTAAAAAAAGAGGATTAAATAGGTAGTTATTCCATTTGTAACCTATCTAGTCCGAACCAGATATCAATCCTTCCATTACAAACTCCCTAAACACTCAAGCCTCTAATCATGCGTCCTCTTTTATTCCGGACAATCCTCCGAGGCGTGTGAAAAGAAGATGGCCTCGAGACCTTATATTGTGAAAATGTTTTTAGAGTGTTACCATTGGGTAGTTTCTCTACATGCTTGTACCATACTATTATGATTTCCTCAAATTTACTTGATGTATTTATGTACAGTTGTAAATATCAACAAATAAATTTTTAAAAAACGGTAGTAAATTTGCCACTAATGTGTGATAAAGTTTCAGGTCATATTTTTTCCTAACCATCTCATTTTATCATAAAAAAAAAAAAAAAAAGACTTTCTATTATATACGAAAAACAACATAGTCCTAAAATCATTGTTACTTATATTTTATAATCTAATTATGACGACTATATTATTTATTATTATCGATTATTGATTGCGAGAATCGAGAAAAGTAGTTAGGATTATACCCATGAGGTGATGATTAAGAAATGCCGCCTTTCACCTGAATTGATGTTTTCTCAGAAATTGGTTGACCTGTTGATATTAATTCTTTATCATTTATTTATCGATAGTAAATTACCAATCGGAAGGCTGATCGATTCTATCGAGGACGCTTTAGGAGAGCATTATCCACAGGTGTATTATCCTCGAAAAGCTTCGCTATAATCGATAATTTTATTACGAGAGAGAGAGAGAGAGAGAATATTAAATGCATGATAAATATATTATAGAATTAAACTGACCATAGAGGGTGATAACAGCTGCATTCAACGTGCATCGAACCATTAATAAATGCAATTAATGGCGGTTAATATCACTGAAAAGCGGCCGAGTTTAAAATCCAATAATGGTATTGCAGACATTAAAGGGTGAAACTGCTGTTAATAATAATAACTTTTATTTCAAAAATACAAATACACAGTAAGTAAAAAAAAAAAAAGTACTAGGGCAGTGAAATATCCTTTTATGAGAAATGTAATAAAAAAAATTATATTTACGAGAAATATTTACCACCTTTACATCAAATAAAATATAAATATACATATATACAGGAGCGGAGTGGCTCAGTGGTAAGGCAACTCCAAGGACCCAGGTTCGAATCCGGCTCTGACAAATAATTATTTATTGTTACTTCAGTCGTGAGTCAACCCAGTGGGTTCAGGAGCCTACCGAGGTCTGCACAAGCTCATAAAGTGGGTGAAGAGTGATTATAACCGAATCACCTCCTTGTACAACAGTTGGTGTAGTAACAGTACTTCCTAACCAAGTAATCCTCTTGACCTTACATGGGTTGAAGCGATATAGATTTATTTTTATACATATATACACACACAAACATACATATAGCTGCTTACCAAGAAAAAGTAAATAAAAACAAGAAAAATTCTGAATTAGGAACAAACAAAATACCACTTATTACATAATTTAATAAACAGGTACAAAGCTTTATAACAAAAATATATACGAAAGTGTGGAAAAAGTTAAAATTTACTACAGGATAAAGTTAACTAATAAAAGTATGAAACGAGTCCTATACGAAAAAAAAAATGAATATAATAAATTAACATTATTTTTCTGTGCTAGTTATGTTACAAACACATGAATCTAAGAAATTTTGATTTTAATGTTCATTTAATTCTTAGTGTGTTAGCGGTTTTAGCGCATTTGCTCTGCCTCCACTGGCTATTACCAGTGATGCGGTGAGAGGGATACGCTGGGATCTCTTGAGCTCTGCTCTACCCCTCACACGTGGGGGATAGAGTGGGCTCAGGGATCCTCAGGTCGATTGTGTAAATATTGCATATGAGAGTGTAAATGTGACTAGAGATTATTTTATTTTTATTATTATTTTATTTATTTATTCTTTCATGTACATATTTTTTTTTTCGGCCAAGACACCCATTGGAGTCCTATACTGCCTAACCATGGCTGGGGGTCAAAGTTCTTCATTTTGTGGGACCGCTCACCAATGAAAAAATTCAACGTCCCAGGCCGGATTCGAACCGGCACCATCAATAGACACAAATTGCGGTCCATATACATAGTTTGATTTTATTCATTTCCTTTATCCTTCTGTTTGTATATATTTTAGGAGAGATTTTATTTATTTTTATGTGCTTTTTTTTTCATTTATTTATTTATTTTTATTCTTATTTTATTTTATTTTAGTATGAATGTGATTATTCATTCATATTATCTATTGCCCACAATGGTTTGGCCGATTGTAATCTATATCAATATATAAACTTTTTGAGAATAAAAAAAAAAAAAAAGATTTATTCATATCTGAGATTTTCATTTACTGCACCTGGACCATTCTCCTCCAATAAATTAAATTTTAATGCGTAGTTTCAGACTAAATAGCGATTTTATAAATTAAAAAAAAATAATACTCAGTATTATTATTATTATAAAGTAAGTGATACAAGACCCTTTCCAATAAAAGCGTAAAATACCGGATTCAATAAGATATTTCAACGTATGGATTAAGAAAGCAGGTAAACAGTACGCATGGATTGCATAAATATAGGAAACAGTTAATGATTTTATAAAACATATAATAGCATATAAGTTAATATTTATATTTACTACTGTCGAACAGATCCGCTACCTTGGGCTACATGTGGACAAGCGATTAACCTGAAATCCTCACACAGGACTGAAAAGACAGGAAACTGCACGTCGATTTCGACTATTACAACACTTACTAGACATACGGTCTAAACTTCCAATCCATTACAAAAGACTGATCTACATCACTATAATAAGGCCAATTGAATTCCTCTCTTATCCGATCCTTACAATCCAAAATCCTCAATGGTCCTTACATTGTCACAAATAAAATCATACATAAAGACCTTAATGTTCCCTATGTAACCGATCTAGCCCGAACCAGATATCACTCCTTCCATTATAAACTGTCTAACCACTCAAACCCCCTAGTTTCTAATCTTGCATCCTCTTTCATTCCTGACAATTCTCCGAGGCGCCTGAAAAGAAGATGGCCACGAGACCAGCTAATGTAAAATGTCATTACAGTGCTACCAATGGGCAGTTTCTCTACACGCATGTAACACTCCATTTTAACTTAGATCAGATTTACTAAATGTATAATAATGTAGAATTGCCAATAGTAATAAATATATATTTTAAAAAAAATATTTATATGATATTATTGAGCATAAATAAATAATTGATATCAGAAGAGGGCTGTCTGATTTAGAGATCATTATCTGGAATGGAGATAGAAGAGGTCCTTAGCAAAGCCTATGGCGAGGGGCCCGGTCGATCGAAACCAAGCTCAGAGCTCTCTCTACCTTCTAGCATTCAATATTATTCACTTCACACCTATTATTATACAATACCCAAGGCTGTGATCTTCCATTCAGAGATTACTATAAGGGTGATTTACAATTACAAAATAATAGAATAGGTAAATATATTGTATGTTTCATATACACTTGAAAATCTGGGGAAGGAACCACCCATTGGTGGTACTTCAAACATTAATTTAAATTAGAAGGTCCCGTGTCCATCTTCTTTTCAGACTCCTCGGAGGATTATTAGGGATTGTTAAGGAAGAAAGATTAAGAATTAAAGGGTTAGGATGGTTAAGGAGTTTGGAATGAAAAGATGCACATCTGTTTTGGCCAAATCTGCAACGAATGGGATGTTAAGGTCTTTGTGAATGAGTTTATTTGTAACGTTGTAAGGAGCATCAAGGATTTTACGTAGGATTTTGGATATTAAGGATTGGATGCGGGAGAAAAATACTAATTTTTTGTAGTGAATAGGAAGTTTAGAGTATAATTTCAATAATAGAAACATTGAGGTCATAAAGCTCAACTTTTATTACAGTAATATCCCTTTATTACAGAAATATCCCTAAGATACTACTCTTTAACTCTTTAATGCCTTCTATTCTTTAACAGATTACGACGGGCTTACCGGCTCAATAAAATACCCTATAATCATAATTGATGAGTTATACTCACAGAATGTTTTATGACTTACTTTTTTAATGTTAGGAAATTAAACTCAGCCCTGTTTGAGGTAATTTCAGATGTTTAGGGCTGGAAACGGAGAAACCTAAAAGAAGCTGATTGCGTGTTCGATATAGCCTGAATCTTTAACGAGTTCTCTACATGAATAAAACTCCCATAGGAGATCCAATCTCACAAATGAGCTCTGTTTTAAGAAACCTCGATGTATATTGCAGGTTATACTGGAATATAAAATTTATCTGATATTATTATGGAAACAAAATGGAAGAAATGGTTTTAAAAAGTTTTTTAAAAAAGGGGGGAGGGAGAAATACAGGAAAGCCTCTGAATAGCGAGCATGGTTTCTTATTAATGAAAGTTAACTTCAATGTAGTTTTTTTTTCTCTTTACATGCCCATTCACTTAAAATATTTAGAGCTTATAGATAGTTGTAAACGGAATATGAAAAGATAATGTTTGTTAAAGGGTCCGGTTTAAATTCGGCCCAGAGGAAGGTCGACATTTATTCCTGAAGCGGTCCCATGAAGTTAAAAATTGACTCCCCTACCATGGTTAGAACAGGGTAGTACTCTTTAGATCCGTATGTCAAAAATTACCAGAATAAAATAAAAAGTTGTTTTACTGTTGTGAATAAATACATAAGTATAAATGAATATATACACAAAATAGTAATTAGATACATTTACTTTTTTTTAAATAGGTAATGTAAATAAAACGAATTTTATATTCATACATGTTTTAATAAGTAAAATTTTAAGAAAATTAAAATAATTTTATTCTAACAACTAACCTCGAATCCTCACAGAAGACTAAAAAGACAGGAAACTGCACGTCGATTTCGACTATTACAGCACTTACTAGACAAACGGTCCAAACTTCCAACTCATTACAAAAGACTGATCTACATGACAATAATAAGGCCCATCTGTTGAGCTTTGGGGCTCCACTAAACCTTCAAATTCCTCTCGTATCCAATCCTTACCATCCAAAATCCTCAATGCTCCTTACTTTGTCACAAATAAAATCATACATAAAGACCTTAATGTTCCATATGTAAGCAATATAGCCAGAACCACATACCATTCCTTCCATCATAAACTCCCTAACCACCCAAATCCACTAGTTTCTAACCTTGCTTCCTCTTCCATTTCCGACAATCCTCTGAGACGCCTAAGTCCTACTCTGAATTGGGTAAAAATCTGACGGTCAAATTTTGAACCAGTCACCTCCTTTCACAAACGTTAGTCCTGTAATACTACTGAATTTATTTTAGAATATATCACATAAATTAATACTCCTACAAAGATAAACGTCATAAACTACTTATTAAATAAATCAATTTATATCCAAATCAGTCTCAACACTTTATTTATTCATTTGTCCAACGTTTCGGCCTTTCTAGCCATCTTCAGGGACATCTTCAATATAAAAATCCTTATCACATTAATTTATATTTTCTATTTGCAGGCTATTCTGCCCAGGTCAATTTCTTTATTTAAAGTTAAAACCTCTTTATTTAAATTTTAAAACCATATGGTGTGGTGTTTTATACTGTGAATAATCTTATAGAAAAAATAAATGAATGGTTTTAAAATTTAAATAAAGAGGTTTTAACTTTAAATAAAGAAATTGACCTGGGCAGAATAGCCTGCAAATAGAAAATATAAATTAATGTGAGAAGGATTTTTATATTGAAGATGTCCCTGAAGATGGCTAGAAAGGCCGAAACGTTGGACAAATGAATAAATAAAGTGTTGAGACTGATTTGGATATAATATTGATTTATTTAATAAATATTACCTTGTCTCAAAAAATTTTTGAAATAATATAATTAAAGTCATAAACTACTTTATAAAACATTTAACTAGCTTTAATTTGAGTGCCAATAGGCATCTGTACGTCGAATTGTTTCTGAAATATTGTTGTCTGAAAATAAATACAGTCTCTACGGATTTTTTAGTACATTTTTTTATGAAATGTTGCTTATCTCTACAACTCTCTGAAATATCTCCGGAACTATTGAACCCAAATAGCACTAATGGAGTTGATATTTTAGAAAATTTACTCTACTTTAAATGATAAAGCTTAGGTTTCCTAATGTTGATAGTTATAAAGATATAGAGCTCCGAATGAAACATTAATTTTTTTTTTTTAACGTTTTCAAAGAACCACTATATTTTATTTCTCCTACCTATACTTGGCCGGCTCATCAATTATAGATAGTTTTCATTAAAGTAATAAAAATTTGTGTATTTTTTTCACCACGGTTCTTTTACTATCTTTTCTATAACAAGAGAAGATTAATTTTATCTCAAAGCTAGGTGGTATGTGAAATTTGTATGATGCGCGCGCAGATTTTTTTTTTTTATTATTTTGACAAAAATAATAAATAAATATGTTTTCTATGGGATATATATTATTAGTGATACCAGTAAATGTACATTAGTTATAAATTTTGTTGAGATTTCTATTACTGTCTATTTTCCCTTAGATTTTTTAAAGGATCTTATTTTTAGATACAAGGAGTTGCGATAGCCTATTTTTAGGTGGGTGAGGGCCCTTCTTATTAAGAGGTGCGGAGGACGATCAGTAAAAAGGTTAAGAACCTCTGCGGTAAGGGTTGTTCATTAGTCTTATCTTGGCTGCTGTTCCTTCTTAAATTAACTCAACCACTAATCAATTTCTGGGATATACTGAGCTATTTTTAAAGTCAATGAATATATGAGCCGTTCAGTGCACACATCGATTAACTCCACTTTTTGAAAAATCTTAAATTTAAGTGTCAAAGCACTTAGTATAGTCATTACTTTTTATATTTATTATAGCTTTCCTGAATAATACAGATTAACACCATTAAACGCCAATTTTTTTTTTGCAATTGAATAATAAGTAAATTATTTCAGAAGCCATTGTGATTAACTCTATACTCTAATGTAAATCGTTTCAACAACGCAATTATATTATTATTTGTTCCGGCCCTGCATCATCGCTCTTTTTTTTAAAACAGTCGCAGGTGCTTCTCCCCCCCCCCCCAACGATATTGGTAACAAAATCACATCGGCAAACAGATGAAAAGAAGCGCAATGCAAACGGAAGTTAGTATAACAGTGATCTCGCACGCTGAATGTTATTGTATACTTCACCAATATTATATGGACTACATATTCTCTTGGTATTTTCAACATTATTCCCAGATTGTTTTTAAAGAATAAATATTATACCGTTATAATCAAGACGGGTGAGACTAATAATAATGTGGATGAGGAAAACACTGATGGTTCTTCAATACGCTTTATCAACAGAAAGTCTGGTCCAAGAAGACGTTTATCGTTTTCCCCGGATTCATCTGATTGCAACAGTACAAATTTCCCAACAAACACATTGATTGGAAGTAAAAGAAGTCGTAATCCTGATAAATGGACACGAAATTTACAAAAGCATAACAGAACAAAAGGTTTGGCAAACAGGAATAAGGGAGGAAAAATAAAAACATTTGTCGATATAAAGTGCAGATGCATATCTGCATCAAGAACTGTAACATTACTGACGATAATTTTTTTGCTATTCTTTCTTATTAATTTTATATACCGTTAGATGAAAGCTATATCTGTATTTATGCATTCTACATTATATATTTGAATTTATATTATAACAGGAATTTTAGAAAACAATATACAGTACCTCATCGTTTCTTTGTTTCATGGAGTTAATCGATGTGTGCACTGAACGGCTCATATGCATCTGGATATTTTGATTATATGATTAAAGATGATAGTGTCTTGTGAATAAGCTTGGTATTGACAACAATTTCAAATAGAGACAATACAGGATTAAATTAAAAAAAAAAAAAGGTTCATGAAGCTCAACTCCCTGTTACCTACAGTTAAAATTTAGAGTACCAGTATAATAGTTTTCTAAAACTGCCATTCTGCTATAAGCATTATTCAATGCTAAATTGGTACAGAGTCACAAGGCATGTTTTTATTTCAGAATAATTTTATTTAAAATATATTTAATGGAATTTACAACTGTATATTATATAATACATTCAGTAAATTTGATCTTAGCAAACTATATCTATGAGGATAACACGTAGCTGAAATTGAAGATCGTTTAATTTTGTACATTTACATAGCAATTCGTTTTGTTATTGAAAATTGTTTGAGATGTTTTCGATAAAATTGAAAAATCGATTCTACAAAGTTGCACTTTTGGTTAGTCGGTTTTATCGGATAAGTTGCTATAACATCCCCGGTATGTACCCGTCGTAAATATGAAATTTCGGTTTTTGAAGACTTTTCGTTTTTGAGGTAGGCTTTTCAAATAAACAATGAGACCATATAAAACTATTGTTTATATACATATAAATGTGAGCAACATATAAATTAGATAAGAAAGATATATTGATGAGTAAAATTGAAAACCTATGTAGTTATACATATGAGTACAAGATACGAGAGAAAGAACTCACAGTTATAGGTTTTTATAGCCCTGATGAAGACCTGGAAAATCAGGTCGAAACGTTGGTGCAAATAAATATTCTTTTGTTTATTTGTGTTTTTTCTGCTGACCGCACCTCCCTACTATCTCCTCCTCTTAGATATCTACGGTCAACTATCTTCACCTCATTATGATTCATATTTTTATTTATACAAATCATGATAGTATTTTCTTTTATTTATATATTTCATTATTATTTCTAAATTTTTTTCCTATTGATTTAATGAGTAAAAGTGTTATTATCAACTTTTTTTTTCCTTTTTCCCTTTTTTTTCCCCTTCTATTTCTGTATATACTGTATGATTGATTATTAGAACACTAATACTATATGTCTTTATTTTATGGCAAATTGTATTGATTTTTTTGAATAAATATATATTCGAGAAAAAAAAAATAGAAAATGTAAGTAACTTTTTACATAGGAAATCTTTCTAGATTAAAATTAAAAAAAAAAAATTTATATCAGAATAAAAAGAAAATAACAACGTCTACTTCATGTTTCATCATGCAATTTGAGAAGGTTGCCTAAAGCGAAAAATAAAAAAGAAACTGAAAACCGAAAAAGAAAAAAAATCAAGGAGAATAAAGGATTATGGTTTTAAGGACACCTTGGGGGCTAAATTTTAATATCGTCTTTATGAGAAGTGTCCCGAGTCCTTTCATCTCTGCGTAGACCACTCAGCAACTCAGGGCACAAAAACCGCTCTCCACTTTTCTGCCACTCTCGAGTTCTGAGCAGGGTGGAATTAGTGCAAGGGTTAGTGTTTTTGAAACTTGAGTGCGTCTTGGGTTTCCTTTGGAAAGTATTAGAAATTTGGGAACGACAATGCTTTATAGTAACAGTGTAATAATAAAATAAATAAATTTATAAAAAAAACAAACTTAAAACATAAACAAAGGCTATTTATCAGTATTAAGGATAGTATAGTTTCTTATATCATTATATAATTGATTGATAAAAAGTGTTAAACTTTGCTAACATTTCAATGAAATGGTCTAAAAATTTTTTTTTTTCAAATAATTTATTTATTGTCATTTACAACTGTTTAAAAATATATATAAGTAAATTTGCTGTAGGTGACATAGTAACATGATACAAACATGTAGAGAATCTACCCATCGACAGAAGTCCAATAACATTTCTAGAGAAGATCCCGAGGCCATCTTCATTTCAGACGCCTAGGAGAATTATTCGGTAATGAAGAAGAAGGCAGGTGAGAAACAAATGGATTTGGGTGGTTGGGAAATTTATCATGGAAGGAATGGTATCTGGTTTTGGCCAAATCTGCAACATATGGGACACAAAAATTTAATTGATCATGAAATGTTGACCTCTAGAATAGATTGAAAGGAAATTTGGTAAGCTTTAATTTTTTTTTTTTATCGATTCTTCTTGAATTTTTAATTTTTTTTTTTTTTTTTTATTAATGTTAATATTCTAAAAATGCTTAGTTGTAAGCAAAGAGCTAAAAGTTTCATAATTGTGTTATTCCTCTATTTCCATTGTGAAAATGCTAGCTGGCGAGATAAAAAATCTAAAATTCATAGTTAGGGACCCATAAGACATATAAAACCTTTGAGAAAAACTTTTCAATATTTGTCAAGAAAAAAAATTGAAAAAACAATTATGAATCTACAAATTGAACAATATGACAGAAAATGAAATATAGTGAGTAAGTGACAGTAATTGTAATTCAAATATGTCACTCATTTAAGACACTACTTGCATATCTTATATTTTACATATCTTCTTACCTACATAATATTATATTTCATCTATCGCTGTTATCAATCTGCTACCGTCTTTTTCCATGATTATCAATAAATTATTTTTTATTATTCAATTATCAATTTATATTATTTATTATTCAATTCAATATTTTTTATAATTCCAAATTTATTTTATACTATTTCTTTTCAATTTTATGTTTCTCTAAATGATGTTTGTTATCTCTTTTGTTCTATAGCCCTGATGAAGACCTGAACTCAGGTCGAAACGTCGGCATAAATAAATTTTTTTTTTTGTTTGTTTATGTTGTTCTTTGCTGTTGTTCTTTCCCCACCCCTCCCCGGACCATCTTCTCCAATCAATGATATTATATTGTTTTTATTGTTCGAATCAATTAAAAAGATGAAGGAAAACATACTTAATGTGAGATTTCTCGCAAATTAGTAGATATATAATTTAAAAATCATCTGCTTTAGTGAGATATTAATATGCAATATTCAAGTTACAAGCAATATTAATGGAAGCAATGATCCGAGACGAAGGATTAAATTTACTTAATTGCAGGAATCACAATCTCCCTTTCAGCCATAAATCAAATCCCGTAGTTCTGGGAACAATTAATATCGAGAGAGAGAGAGAGAGAGAGGGAGAGAGAGAGAGAGAGAGGAGAGAGAGAGTAGATTGTACCCACGAGCTGTAGAGGCGGCGGGTGGATGACCTTTGGGTGAGCTCATGCCTGGAGATCGATGTCAGCTCAAAGCTAGGTCAGCTCAGGTAGTACTCGACCAACAACACTCCAATATTTATCGATAAAAGTTATCACATCGATTCCAATTTCGGGTGAGCTCACCCAGTTAAACTTCCGAGTAAACTGGAACAAATGGAATTCCAGATAGTACTCAGCCAAACGCTTCCAGGAGGATGGTAATATATTCCATTCAAGTGAGAGCGTTTTTTTTTTTTTTTCAATTCGAAAAGCGCGATAAGGAAGATTAGTTTTAAATTATTGGAAAACCAAATTCATATTTCTTCTGCTATCTTTTGCATAATAACTACAAATCTGGAAGCCTATTTCCAGAAAATTCACTGCTCTTCCTACCATTATTCCAGGGAAGCGTATCAGGCTTAAAAATAAATACTAGGATAAAAAAAAAAGAAAGAGAGAGAGAAGAATTTTTCTTTATAGTTCCTAAAAGCCGATTTCCATTAGATATATATCTGTCGTAGTAATATCATAACAAATAGTACACTGACAGTGAGTGCTGTGCCAAATTGTTTAATAATGAAGAAAACAAATAGTAATATTCATTTATTTTCTGCCGACGTTTCGACCTACATTGTAGATAATCATCAGGGCTACAATACAAAATGCGTTGGTAGAATTAATATAAAGGTAAAGGAGTGATAAATTATTAACTAAACAAAATGGTCGCTTCCTCTCTACTTTGTATACTTTCGCTTTTTTGTCACTATTTCGATACTTTTCAACTGGAACAAGATGGTACTCATTTGTTCTTTACTATTTTTATTTATTTATTATTATTATTATTCATTCTTTCTTGATCTTTCCGTTTTCTTGCTTCCCAAATTTTCCGTCTTTTAGTGAGTTAATTTATTTTATTTTTTTCATATATAATTTTCTATTTTTAATATGTCTATTTTATCATATTACTATTTTTATTTCTAATTTGTGTTTATATATAATCTTTAATATAAAGGAAAAACTATATTTACATAATTTTAATATAATATAAACCTTAATTTACTTATTTGTTTCTCAGTATCCAAAAATGTCTAAATACTTTTAGTTTTTTAAAATATCTTTTAGCCCTCATGAAGCTCTACAACGTGAGGCGAAACGTAGGAAAATAAATATTTGCTAACTACTTTCTTTCTTCCTTCTACATTTTTATGTAATCTACATCATAATTTACCTATTATACTTGCAATTTAATAACGGTTCTTTTTGCTTAGTCAATAATTATACATAATTAGATGTTATTTCTGACTTTATTAGTTTCGTTAATAATTTATCACTCCTTTACCCTCAGATTAACTGTACAATAGTATCTCACACTATAATGTGATGTGGCTCAGTGGTAAGGCAATATACTACTAACTCCCAGGAACCTGGTTCAAATCCAGCTGTGACAGATAATTATTTATTTAGTTATTGTAACGGAGTGCCAACCATGTGGGTTCTAAAGCCCTTCGGGATCCACCCAGCCTCAAGTATCTTTAATTGGTGAAAATTCTGGCGGTCGAGCATAATTTTAAATGAATCACCTCCTGGCACAACCGTTGGTCTAATAACAGTACTTCCTTACAAAGTACAACACCCGTAACCCTTCATTGATTGTAGTGGAAGACATGAATGGCTTACATCCAAAAATAATTAGCTAGAAATGTAATTCGTGATTTTTTTAGAAATTTATTAGGACTAATAATTTATTTTAATAATTATAGTCGGATTGAGACTATCTGGAAGAATGACCTACATTCGGAGTTATATAATTAATCTCATAAATCCACCAGTTAACGCCCTTCACAAAACTAATAAAATTTTTTTTTAAACATCGTATATCTTCCTGGAATTGTTAAGATTTGATTCTCTCAGCCACGATGAAAAGTTATGAATAGATACAACTTTTCGACGAAAGGATCTCTCCAACTAAAACTTTTACCCTCGACAAAAACCCTCCCTCTTGGAGCCCCGCAAGGTTCAATATTAACTCCCCTTATGTTTCCTCTTTATAGGGAACTCAACTATTCGACCTGACCATTTAAAGAGAAGTGTTCAATATTTATTATTCATAACTTTATTAATTCACAAATAAATTATAATATTGGTTAAAAAATAAAATAAAAAATTACACCAATAAAAACAAAGGTAAACAATTTTTTTCTTACGGTTTTAGGATTATTCTAAATATAAATATATTTTAAATAAGAGAGCAATAATTAAACTCTGGTCTTGGATCCAACATTACGATTTAAGAAAAATTACCTCCATCAGACGGGTGGAGTGAAAAGAGAAAAATCTGCGAGCCCTTCGAAGAGAGAGAGTTCACTCTGGAAGGCCTCAGGTTCGAATCTCGCGGAACAATACCAAATAGAATTAATTTATTTTTGCAAATATCATAAAAACTACTACTCCTGCAAAGATAAACTTCAGAAACTACTTTACAGTACATTAAACTAGCTTTAATTAGAGTCGAACGGTTCTTGAACCATAGATTTCTCAAAATAAATTCACTAACTTATAATTTTTCAGTGAATTTTTTATGAAATGTTGCTTTTCAAAAAGAAATTTCTCAGGAACTATTAAACGTAAATATCTATATTAGGGCTCATATTTTAGAAAATTTACTCTACTTTAAATAATGTTATATTAGGTTTTCTAGTGTTGTTTATGACATTTTTAAAGATATAGAGCTCCGAATGAAAAACAAAAAAAAACTTATAACGTTTTGAAACAGACGCCACTTTTTATTCCCCCTACCTATACTTGGCAGACTCATCAGTTTTGACTAGTAATTATACATAGTTTTCATTAAAGCAATCTAAAATTGGGGTAAAATGACTGAATTTTTTCTCCTTTTCGGCTCTTGTACTAATTGTTATAATTTCCCATCAAACTACCTTGCGTTTCAAAAGAACCGAATCCGATACATGTCGAAACTGAAACATAAAATCCCAAATTATTTGCATAAATTTTTATCAGTACCCTCACGATTTGAACTTAAATTGTTATTATATGTTTCGCACTTTATAATTCTATTTCAAGATTTGCTACTACAACACTTACTTGACAAACCCTCTAAACTTCCCATTCACAACAAAAAATTAGTATACACTAGAATAATCAGATCAATTTGGACATATGGAATTGAGCTCTGGGGCTCCACCAAACCATAAAATTTCTCACTCATCCAATCCTACGTAAAATCCTTGATGCTCCTTATTACGTTATAAATAAACTCATTCACAAAGACCATAACATCCCATTCGTTGCAGATTTAGCCCAAAACAGATATGCGTCTTTTCATTCCAAACTCCTCACTCATCCTAATCTATTAGTTCTTAATCTTTCATCCTTAACAATCCCTGATAACCCTCCGAGGCGTCAGAAAAGAAGATGGCCACGGGACCTTCTAATTTAAATTAATGCTTGAAGTACCACTAATGGGTGGTTCCTTCCCAAGATTTTCAAGTGTATATGAAACATACAACATATTTACTTACTGTATTTATTATTTGTACAGTTGTAAATCACATTAAATAAATAAAAAAAAAAAAGATTTCATATCTTTAAATAATTACTTATTTTTTTAGAATTATTTAGTACGTATAAAAAACTTTCGGGTTTAAATCTTATTCCTTTTTAAGAAAACCAAAACCATTTCCACGTTGTTCTGGTCATCATTCAGAGCATCCGATACACTCGGTTCCACTCCTAATCTATTTAAATTCATGGAATAGAAATGACATTCTTCAAATATGTGACTGATCGTAAGTACACTGTTGCAGTATTGACATTTTGGCGGTGGTTGCTTTTTGTTTAGATATGCATGAGTTAAATTCGTATGACCTATTCTCAATCTGGTAATATCTACCTCCTCCCTACGATTGGAACGGTTTGATGTGGTCCATGGCTTCATTTTTCATTGGAAGACTTATTCCTTGTGGTGTCAGAATGGCCGCGCCCC
Organism: Halyomorpha halys; assembly: GCF_000696795.3. Taxonomy (NCBI): domain Eukaryota; kingdom Metazoa; phylum Arthropoda; class Insecta; order Hemiptera; family Pentatomidae; genus Halyomorpha; species Halyomorpha halys. Next base: position 478,545 of record NW_027112056.1, read on the forward strand.
GACCGGGAATAGCAAATGCTTGTTTAGCTGCAATGTCCGCCAGTTCATTTCTAGTGATCCCCACGTGACCCGGCACCAATATAAACAAAACACTTTTTCCCAAGTTTTCGAGCATTTTGGTATAATTGTGAATTTTTATGATTGCCGGGTATTTCGGGTAAATGATCTTCATGGCTTTTAGTGAACTTAAAGAGTCGGTAATGAAAACTATGTTAGTATCAATGTCATGGAGAAGTGGAGTGCTGAGGCTATTGCATGTAATTCAACGCCCAGCTTAAGTGTATTGTTTGTTATTGGTTTATATAAATGATTCTCAATTTACTATTCTAGTAAAATTACTACAGTGATATATGTAGCTATGTTTGCCTTATATGTCCAATAAATAAATATATACAATATACTAATAATAAAGCACTTAAAGAATTTAAAACATTTCTCTATAATCATAACTAAAAAGAAGATTTTTCTCACGCTTTAGTAAAACTGTTCTATACTATTGGCCCATAACAATATTATTCATGCAGAACTCGGTCTACTACGAGAGGGGGTTGCATTATTAAAGAGCGAGCAGGAAAAGGGTAGCTTTTGACGAAGGGAATAACTTGTCATATTCAGGGCTTTTCACATATTCCTGTAGCAATACTATTCCTACATTTTATAAATCTTTTTACCGTTCCAAAAACTCAACAAACGTCCAATACTCCTAACCGCTATTAGAAAATAACAACATTCAAATATAGAAGAAAAAATAAAATAATAAGTAAATTATTAATTGATAAATTAGAGTAAAAGGTAAAAAAAATCGCTAATATTCTAATTTTATTATATTTTTTATTTATTGCTATTTCCAACTGTACATTATGATACATTTAGTAAATTTGATCTCAGTTAAAATGGAGTGTTACAGGGGTGTCGAAAAACTAACCATTGGTAGCACTCTAATAAAGTTTTACATTAGCAGGTCTCGTGGACATCTTCATTTCAGGCGCCTCTTCTAATCTTTAAATTAAGGTTATAGAGATCGAATGATAAAGAGACATATATAGGATATATTAGGAAGAGGAATGGCTCAGTGGTAAGGCAATTTGCATCTAATTACAAGGATCCGGGTTCGAATCCGGTTGTGGCAGTTAATTATTTATTCGTGAGTCAACCCTGTGGGTATCCTTAATTGTGAAAAACCTGGCAGATTAGCGTGATTCTTACCAAATCATATTGCACAACCGTTGGTCTAGTAACAGTTGAGCCTAGACTAGATTTTTTTTTAAAAATATATATTGAAGTTTATTCCCTGTGTATCGGGAAATTAAAGTTTGACTACCAAAACCCAATATTAATATTTAAATAAATAAATTAAAATAAAATGTCTAGAAGGAAGGTGCGGGAATAAAAACAGTCTTATTGAAAGAGGATTTGTTTTGCTATCTATGGTGGCTATGCACAACCCAACCGTCGTCATACGGTTTCAAACTGAAATTTTCTAAAATATTGATATTTTTCTTTCGATCTTATAGAAACTATAATAGCTAACTATAATATATTATATATTATAATACCGATATTTTAAGATATTAACATTCACACATTATCGATAATCCTTATACAATTATATACAATAGTTATTTTAAAATTTACATACCCATATTCTGCAAAATAAGAAAGCCTTGTCACTTACCTGAAAAAAAGAACAGAAAAAAATGTAATATTTGACAAGTTATATAGTAGTTAAGATTATTATATAATAGTTGAAATATATAGTTAAGTTTGCTATATACATTAAATATTTCAATATATTTTTAAATATGTGATAGGATGTATTGAAAGTAAATGTTCAATAACTTAACACCATTCTAGGAGAAAGTAGCACTTCTTGAAAATTTGATCACATTAAAAAAAAATCCATTATTAGAAAAGTACAAACATTTATTTTTTCCGAAAAGCTGAATTATAGGAATCTATTAGTTGTATTCGGCCAACCACATTATGGAATTTGTTTGTTTTTGTTTAGTGGCGCCAAACTTCATTGGTCATCAACGCCATTTATATTTTATTTAAATATAAGAAGATGGTCAGGGTTGCGGTCGAAAATTGAACAAATAGTTTATAACTATTTTAATGTCCGACATTTCGCCCCACCTTCCAGGGCTTCATCAGGGCTAAAAAGATACAAAAAAAACCGGAGAATATTACAACAATAAGGTAATTTAAGCTAGGATAAATATTATGTAAAAATTATATAATATTATTTACCTTATTGTTGTAATATTCTCAGTTTGTTTTGTATCTTTTTAGCCCGGAAGAAGCCCTGCAAAGTGGGACGAAACGTCGGACATTAAAATAGTTATAAACTATTGGTTCTATTTTCGACCGCAACCCTGACTATCTTCTTATATTTAAATTTTTACGGTCTATATATACATATATATATTTTATTTAATTTTGCTTATATTCGTTTAATTTTATAATTTGATTATTTATTATTTTATTTTATTATTATTGTTTTTTTTCCTTCCGTCCAATGTTATATTTTTGCCAGTAAATGTTGTGATTTTAGAAACTGAAACATTAATTATATTGTTTTATTATCGTCTCCGAGGGTTTTTGAAATATCTTGGTTTAGTCCTAAGCTATTGAGGTGTGGTGTGAAATATGGGCATTGTTGGAAAATATGAATTCGAAGGCGTTTCTTTCTTTCTTCATATTATCGAGTTATAACCATACTTTCAAAAAATTTATTTATTATTGTATTCATTTTTCCTATTTATGAATGTAAATATAACATAAAATAAAACTATAAATATATAACAATAAACTAGAGCCGCTTGGCGTGGCCTTAGACTAGTGGCCTTCACTTGTGAGTGTAGACTGCCTGGGGGAGTTGGGATAAATCGATATCAGCGAAAATATGTATAACTCGATTCTCTCATTTCAATAGAAGGAATCCGATCGTCAACTTTTATAGACATTAACCTATTTTATGACAATGTATATCTTATGTATTTAAAAAATATTTAGATAGAAATAAATAAATACATTTAAATCGAAATAACGCTTCTTGAGATGTGAAAAACGAATATAAACTTTATTCCTGCATAAAATTCAAGTGTTTAACAAAACCAACACTTGTTTTAGCCGTTTCGTTAAGTGTTGCTTTTTCCTTTATTATTTATCAAATTCTTTCATTCTATTATATTCCATATTTATACATATCTTATCGCTACTAATAATGAGAGATGCCGTAGAGTAAGGTGACTATGGTACGTCACAAAAGAGTCCAGACTGAGTGCTGGAGGTTTCATGAGTTCGCTTTAAGTTACCCTAACATTACCAACTGTCAGATTTGCATTTTTCTTTTTCACGACCTTGTTGGATTTGTTTTCGTAACTTTCCAATAACATAATATTCGGCATAATCATTCTAACTTCTGTTACCGAGTCCCAATGAGTTGTAGAGTGTTCATTTGAGTAATTTTTCGTTTTTATTATTATTATTTGGAGATGTTCTTTTTTTGCTAAACGTACCCTCGTTCAGCAAAAAAGAATAAAAATTATTTATTCATGCCAAAGTTTCGGCTGAACGTTATCTCTTCTGCAAGCTCTCAGATGAAGACCTGAAAATCAGGTCGTAAAGTTGGCATGAATAAATACTTTTTGTTTATTTGTGTTCTTTTTTGCTGAACGCATTCCCGACCATCTTCAATTATTAATCTACGGTCAGCTATCTATATTACTCTAAACTCCGGATCCCGATTATAATTCGCAAAAAATGTTATTTGATTTAACTTGTTAAAGTATACTTTATCCATTTTAAGCAAAAGTGCTATATGACCGTCGTTCCCTGGAGGTTTTACTGGGGCGGATCCGGGCGGAAAGGATAACCCTTTTATTTTTTTAGAAAATTTATTTTACTTTAGATAATTTTGTAGGACGTTTTTGTAGTTTTTGAAGAATGGTGCCAAAATTGGAGGATTAAAATTAATTCCAATAAATCCCACCTAATCACATTTACCCTTCGTCGTAAACCAATAACCTCTTGCCCAACAGTATCCTTTAAAAATAACCCACTTATTCCTGTTGAACAGATCCGTTACTTAGGACTACATCTCGACAAACGACTGACATGGAATCCTCATACAAGACTGAAAAGACAAGAAACTGCTCGTAGAATCCGAATATTGCAACATTTACTAGACAAACGGTCTAAATTGCCAATCCATTACAAAAGACTGATCTACATGACTATTATAAGGCCTGTCTGGACATACGGAGTTGAGCTTTGGGGCTCCACTAAACCATCAAATTCCTCCCGAATCCAATCCTTACAATCCAAAATCCTTAATACTCCTTACTTTGTCACAAATCAAGTCATCCATCATGACCTCAATGTCCCATGTGTTGCCGATTTGGCCAGAACCAGATACCACTCCTTCCATGGAAAACTTCCCAACCACCCAAATCCATTTGTCTCTAACCTGGTTTCTCCTTCATTACCTAATAATCCTCCTAGGCGTCTGAAAAGAAGATGGTCTCGGGATCTTCTCCTCTAGAAGTGTTATTGGAGTTTTTGGAGAGAAAAAATGGAGTACAAAAAAAATCAATGATAAAAGAAAAAAAAAATTTTAACTTGGTATTAACCGCCATTTTTTATTCGCTGTTACTGTGATCCCTATGGCAGAGTAATACATTTTGACTCTCAAATTATTTTCGTCAAACAAATAAAATAATAAGAGTAAAATATCTTTGTTTTCGTAACTTCACAATATCACATTCGAAATAGTCGTTCTAACTTCTGTTGCCAACTCCTCGTGGGTTGTGGAGTGTTCGTCTGAATAATTTTTCGTTGTAATTAGTATTAATATTATTCTGAAGTGGATCTCGATTAGTAATAATAATAATTTATTTAGGGGTAACCCCCGTACAATAAGGTTAGTCTGTAAAGTACATACCTAAATGGCGAATTAAAAACCATTTATACATGTTAATAATTTATAAATTAAATAATAATAATTATTTAAATAATAAATTACTAAATTATTATGTTAGCTAATAAACAGTATAGCTAAACTTGGATTAAAGTGAAAAAATAAAACAAAAACGACATTACTTAATAAAATAAGAAACAAAAAAATCCCGATTATCCGGGTTTATTAAAAATCCGACAGCAGGAAACATTATTCCATGATTTTACATTAATCAAATACCAAGACATGTGCATTTTATGAGGGAAGTAAGGCTTTAGTACACCAGCAGTGTACCATTTTTACCCGAGGTGTGATTATGATTATGATGGGTGAAGATTATGGTACCAACTTGTTTACTAAAATTGACCATGTTTTTAATCTCTTGTACGGGAGAATTCTGTAACAAAATGCCTCTTGTCGACAGGAACAAATTAGGAGAACGTTCGTCCAGGAATTATACTGAACAAAAGAGAATATAAAATTTAAGGATAGAAGCTGTTAAAGTAAGCCCAAGGAAAAAGTGAATTTTTTCCTAAGGATCTTGACATCTGTGCGATGTTTCTGGGGTAGGCCTCGCGTTTATTTATTGTTCCTGGGGTAGGGCCCTCATTGTGTTTCTGGTTTGCCACCCAGATTGAAGAATAAATATTTTTCAAGCAAGAAATGTCTTTTATGTAGCCTATTATTGTTTTATTTGGTGGTTCAGATCATTTATTCTACTAAACGTATTAAAAAAAAAAAGCTTTATAAACCAAGAAATCTAATTAGTGACATTTTTTTCAATTAGGATAAATTATTTATTTGTGATAAATTTGAAATTGTGAAGAAGATATTAAAAAAAAAAAGAAAACAATAAATAGTTAAGAACTATTTACTTGCTGAAGATTAATCCACTATCATTTAATTTATATTTATGTTTCCTAAATTATACAATTCTTATAGTTATTATTATTATCATAGTGTTATATTTTTCTTGTTTTTGAAAAATCGTTTTACGCTCGCCTCCCCTCCACTCTGTATACTTCCGCTTTATAGTAACTGTTTTGATAACGTTTCAACAATTTATTTTCCAGTAAAACAACCTAAAATATTTTGACATAGTAGGATAATAAGATACAAAAAGATAAATTATGTAGGGTTAAAATTATATAAACATAAGAGAGGAAATTATAAACAAATGAACAAAAAAAAAAAAATTATTTATTTATTGCTATTTACAACTGTACATTCATAAACATACATCTAGTAAATTTGATTTTGGAGTGATATAGGGCTGAAGAGAACTACCCATTGGTAGCACTGTAATGAAGTTTTTACGTTAGCAGATCTCGTGGCCATTTTCTTTTGTCGATTGCCAGAAATGAAAGAGGAAGCAAGGTTAGAAACTAGTGGGTTTGGGTGGTTAGGGATTTTATAATGGAAGGAATGCTATCTGGTTCGGGCAAAAGAAGAAATAAAAATAGTCATAATATAAAATAGACGATGATAAGAATAAATAAAAAAAATAAATATGCAAACTATTATGCTGTAAATAAACAGGATACGTAAAAATAGATATAAGAAACAAAATTTAACACACTAAAAGACGGAAAATAAAGAAGTAAATTGAGATTAAATAAAGGTTGAGAACGAATAAATAGAAAAAATAATAATAATAAACAAGTAAAGAATAAATCAGAACCACCCACCTGATCCAGTTGAGAGATTTCGAACAAAAAATTGGTAGTATACAGAGTGGAGGGGAGGTTACTGTTAAACGGTTTATTATTTTGATTTTTTTTTAAGGTTACGTCCTGAAACTTTCAAGAACCTCTAGGGAGTGAACGGGTGAAAATGGTACAAGAAAATTTATATCCTTTGAATCCAGGATAAAAAAAAAAAAGCTGTACCAAAGTCACCCTTATTGCAGAGTGAAAATGGTCCAAAACAAAAAATGATTTGTATTGCTTAATATTTGGATTTTTCTTTTCAGTGATGAATGTTAAGCCTGATAGTTGAAAAATAAAGGGAAAAATCGTTATTGCAATAGTAAAAACGTATATTTGGTCCGACCGTAGCTCAGTGGTTGGGTACAGTCTAACCATACTGAGGTCTATTGGCGGGGCCGGTTCGAATCCGGCCTGGGGCGTTGTCTTATTTCATTGAGTGGTGGTCCCACAAAATGAAAAACTTCGACCCCCCAACCATGCTGAAAATAATGGGAATACAAATGAAGCACTAATGCCTGGCTGTATGGAAAATTATAATGCCATTAAAAAAAAAAAAACGTATATTAGGTTTAGGAATAAAAAAAAAATTAAAAACTGTACAATTGTCATTCCACTTTACGATAGTTAATTATCCTAAAAATCAAAACAAAATTAATTGTACTTAAGAGGAACAATAAGTCTATTTTAGATAAAATGTTAAAAAATACGTAATTTTATGTAAAATGTATGTAATTTTATTCCATTAAACTTAAATACATAATTTCAGCATTTGCTCTGAAGCAGGCCTACCTCCGCTATCATTTAGGAGACAAAAACTAGCCATCAACTACGTTTCCAAATTATTCGAACAAACAAATCATCCAACTTACAAATATATTTTTCGATCTAAATTCTCCATAGCTTTTCGGCAGAAACGAAACCCAACACTCCCTCTGGCAGAAAGAATCACTTTGGCTATCTCTA
>NW_027112056.1:487221-493247 GCF_000696795.3 Halyomorpha halys
TATTTAATTATTTTATTTTATTCTATTTTTTATTTTTTTTTTTTACTTTTATCATCCCATAGGCGTTGATGACCAGAGGGTTTTACGCCTTTAAGCAAAAAATCAACAACAACAACATAATTTCAGTTGCGTATAACTTTTAATTTTAAATCGTTGAAAACTTAGATTCGAATTTTTCTTCGTACACCCCTGACGAAGTAGGTTACTGATATACATAAATGATTCAAATTTTTTTTTTGATCCCAATATTTACCTTTTACAATATATTTCATATATTAATTTAGTGGGAGTAAAAATCGATTAGATCATTAAATAATGTGTGACACTAAATACCATAATTTTTTTTAATAACATTATATCAATTATCAACTTAAATTCTATTTTTCATTTACACTTAATATCAAGGGAATATATTGAGTAGAATAGAGAATGAAACCTTAAAACTGTGGGAAGGCTAATATTTGTGTTGTCAACATGATCCAATATTTTAGAAACGGGGTCACATGTCTAACCTTTAGTTATATAACCGACTTATGAAATTCGAATTATTAAAGGCAGTTGTCGTATAATGCATAATAAAATATAATATTCATAAAGTGTCATTTCAGTTTTTAACTAAGAAAATTATCAGTTTCTTATACTGTTTCCATTTCTCTTTGAATTTAAAGTAATTTGTAATCGTTATTTCGAGAAGTATGTCTTTTTTTTTTTTTAAACTCAACTTTAAATAACTTGCAGGGACTTTTTTTTAGTGTTGTTGGTAGTTTTAAGGAGTTGGAGCTACGAATGAAAAATTAGCAAATATATCAGGGTCTTCTCGACAAAAAATTAAGGTTAGGGGGCGCGTAATATTTCAATATTTACTTTTTATTGATATTTACTCTACGCCTTAAATAGCCTACGTAATAATAGAACTTTTTTCTGATAGAAATTCACGCTCAACTTTTTCTTTAAATTATGGGTATCATGAATACCTCTATTAAAGAACTCAAATTTTTTTAGCTGTTTACTTGGTTTTAACCGCAATTTTTTATGAAAAGGGTAATATTAACAGATAGATAAGAGATAAAATAAGAGAAGAAATATTAAAGAAAGTACAAATTAAGAGATGAAAAAAAGAAAAGAATAAAATCAAATGATGAGACAGAATTCATACCTGTTTTGACAGGAGTAAAATTCAGAGTGAGCCGTTTGTATTAGGAGGAGTGGGGATGGTCTAGCAGTCTAGCACGCCACAATAACGAAAATAATTTTAAAGTAAACATTGTAAAAAAAAAATTTTATTAGGTAAACAATAAATTATAGAGGGGGAGAAGAGATATTTACAAAATAATAAAAAAAAAAAATAAAAAAAAAAAATCAAAACTCATAGGTAGAAAAACATAGGATAAATAAAGAATAAAATAATGGGATTTAATATAATGTAAATTATAATTGAAAATTAATAATAAAGTAATTAATATAAGTAAACTTAAGAAGGTAACACATGAATATAAATTAAAAGATAAGATACATGAATATAAATGAAACAGGAAGGAGAGTAAATATAAAAGTAATTAAATAAGTGGTGAGAATTTAGAGAAACAAAAAAAAAAAGATATGACAAGAAATTGGGCTTCTGAAATGCAGAACAAAGTGAAAAGAAGTATTATGAGGATTTTGTTACGTTCAAAATGTGTCGATATGTAAGGGAGATGCAGTCTTTATGTTTTTATACTATAAGCTATGTCTAACAGTGTAAACGGAGAAGACTCAGTAAAAGCATATATAATGTATTCCATGTATTATTTGTGTATGATGTACTCATTTATTATAATGAAGGGTAAGAAAAAAAAATATTAATATTGTTTCGTCCATTATGAGTAGCGAATACACTATTATTGAGACACTGGACACTGACCAATACAATTTGGCCAATTTTGCTATAGGGCTTGCCCTCTGGTGCAGTCTGCAGCAAACTGCATGTTCGACCTCCTTCAATGGTGACGGCCATAAACCTCTCACTGCCTTAGTCTGGATAATTCCAGGACAGGAACTACGAGGAAGTGCATTCTCATAGTAACCAATAACGAAATTATTCGATAATATTAACCAAAGTTATAATAATAAATAAATAAATTTTAGATCTTAATCTTAATCGAGAGTTGTGACTATTAATTCGGAATAATTCATAAACGTCTCAATGATGCTATTTGATTAAGTTTATTTTTTATACTGGAAGATTATTGATTGACCGTGTGTATAGATGAGTGGAATATGGTCCATGGATATGGCAATGGATATGTAATATGGCATAACTGCAATCCCCACTCCTCCCAATACCAACTGTCACTTTGTTTTTAACTGCCGACAAAACAGGTATGCATTCTGTCTCATCATTTGATTTGAATTTTTCTTTTTTCATCTCTTTATTTGTACTTTCTTTAATATTTCTTCTCTTATCTATCTGTTACTATTACCCTTTTCATTTACTATTTACAACCTTTAATTTTTCTTATTAAATCTTACTTTTTACATTTTATACCCCTGTTATTTTACACTTATGTTTTTTTCTCTCTTTTTTTCCTTTTTGTAACAATAGTGTTTGTATCTATTTTAGCCCTGACGAAGCCCTGCAACGTGGGGCGAAACGTTGGCTCAATAAAATAGTATAATTATCTACTATTTGAGTTTTTTTGACCACACCCGGACCATATTCCATTCATTTATTTTTTATAGTTAGAGCCTCGGAGGACAAGTTTACTATCCATTTCAATTTAGAATTATTATATACATAATTCTGGGTCCTCGAAAACTCTAATAATAATAACTACGTAAAAATTAGAAATTAATGGCCTGCTAATATCACTGAAAAGCGACAGAGTTAAAAAGCCAATGGTATTGCATACATCAAAGGATGAAACTACTATTAATAATAATATTTTCTTTTTATTTCAAAAGTACATGCACACTAAATATCGAAAAACGAAATAAAAAAAGTACTTAGGCAATGAAATATCCGTTTATCAGAGGTGTATTAAAAAAAAAATTAAACATACGAAAAAAATGTACCACCTTTATATCAAATAGAATATACATATACATATATAAACAAGCAGAGTGGCTCAGTGGTAAGGCACTGTGCCGTTAACTTCAAGGACCCAGGTTCTAATCAGGCTGTGACAAATAATACATTATGTTACTATAGCAATGTAAATAAATAGGTAATATGTTTATAATATAGTATTATAATATTAACATGTTCCATATAAAATATATGTCATGATAGACTTTGAGACTGACCAATTTTTTTTTTTTTTTTTGTGGAAAATGATCCGGGTGGGGCAAAATAATTCGAATAGTAAACAAACTGTTTGTAATGAGCCGAAGTTTCGCGCAACTTTGATGGGCTTCATCAGTTAAGGATTTACTTACAAACGTTGGCTCATAATAGTTTGTTCACCATTTGAGTTATTTTGAGCGCATCTGAATCTTCTTCATTTTATAAATAACACACCATCAATCAAAGATCATCCATGTTTTTTTTTTTCAATTTACTTTCATTATATTTAATACATTTCTGACAACGTTAAACAATTTTGCCACTCCTTGTTCTCAGAAACTTGGATTTGAAATAATAAATCAAGAAATGAAAAAAAATACTTTTAAAAGTTTGATGCTACTTATTACGTTACAAATAAACTAATTCACAAAGACCTTAACATCCCATTCGTTGCAGATTTGGCCCAAAACAGATATGCGTCTGTTCATTCCAAACTCCTTACCCATCCTAACCCATTAATTCTAAATCTCTCATCCTTAACAATCCCTGATAATCCTCCGAGGCGTCTGAAAAAAAGAAGGCCACGGGACCTTCTAATTTAAATTAATGGTTGAAGTACCACCAATGGGTGGTTTCTTCCCAAGATTTATATGAACAATATGTATATGAAACATACAACATATTTACTTATTGTATTTATTGTTTGTACAGTTGTAAATCACATTAAATAAATTTTAAAAAAACTTCTAAAAGTTAACTGACAAGTAATTTTTTAAAAATCTATTTATTTATTTATAAACTGATCGACTGCTGCAACAATTGTGTCTTTGATTATTTTTTATAGCGATATCTAATGATAAATTATTTTAATTTGTTTAACAATAAAACCATCCCTAAAGACCTAAATGTTGCTTATGTAACCGATCTAGCCCGAACCCGATATCATTCCTTCCATTACAAACTCCCTAACCACCCAAACCCACTAGTTTCTAACCTTGCTTCCTCTTCCATTCCTGGCAATACTCTGAGGCGCCTGAAAAGAAGATGGCCTCGTGACCTTATATTGTAAAATGTTTTTAGAGTTCTACTACTGGGTAGTTTCTCTATATGCTGTATCATATCATTATCATTATGATCAAATTTACTTGTATTTTTTATACAGTTGTAAATCACATTAAATAAATTTTTAAAAAATTTCTAAAAGTTAACTGACAAGTAATTTTTTTAAAATCTATTTATTTATTTATAAACTGATCGACTGTTGCGACAATTGTGTCTTTGATTAATTTTTATAGCGATATCTAATGATAAATTATTTTAATTTGTTTAACAATAAAACCATCCATAAAGACCTAAATGTTGCTTATGTAACCTTCTAGCCCGAACCCGATGTTATTCCTTCCATTATAAACTCCCTAACCACCCAAACCCACTAATTTCTAACCTTCCTTTCTCTTCCATTCCTGGCAATTCTCCGAGGCGCCTGAAAAGAAGATGGCCTCGTGACCTTATATTGTAAAATGTTTTTAGAGTTCTACTATTGGGTAGTTTCTCTATATGCTGTATCATTATCATTATGTCATTATGATCAAATTTACTTGTTGTATTTTTTATACAGTTGTAAATATAAATAAAATAAATTAAAATAAAAAAAATTATTTAACGTATCAAACTGGCTTGGGGAAGTATGAGTGAGTGGAATTGGGAGAATAAATGGAATAAGATAGTAAAATGGAATAAAATTATTAAACAGGGAAAAAATAATTAAAATATATTGTATTTAGTATAAAGACGATTATGGATTGTAAAAGGAAAAGGTAGAAAAAAATGTTTTTTGTTATATCATGTAAATACATATAGTGTATATATGTCTGATCACGGATTGATCGGTATGCTATGTTTTGTAGCTAACCAATGTGTCTCGAATTGAAAATTGAAATTACACCAAATTTACCATAATCAATTGATTTGTTTCTGATCGCCATTTTTCTCGGAGCGCTGGGGGAGAACAGTGCATAATTGCAATATCGATCTGAATTCAAAAAGTTCTTTTTCGATTTTAACTGAATTCTAATTCGATTTAAACTGTGAAGCTACAACAGCACTAATATTGCAATCTATTTAAGTTAACTTGGAAGATTATTCGCTAAGCAAAGTAGAGCGAAGCAGGACTTAGTGCAATATTGATTTTGTCTAATTGGAGGGATTGGGCCGTCTAATCAAAGCCCGATGGAGTTCTAAACTAAACTTACACTGTATCGCTTCTATTTTTAAACCGAACCAATAATTAACATATTTTTGAAAGTATTCCTGATTATATTAAGCAATATTATATTTACAGAAAAATATAATAACATAATGTGGCTTGGGATAATGTAGTACAACAAAGTTTTTTTTTTTTTTTTTTAAGGAAAAAATTCGTTTTTAGAGTCGTCTCCAACTACCGAATAGTAACGCCCGCAGTCCAGATGGTTTTTTTGAACTATCAGCATTAATGAGGAGAAGATGGTTGGGGGTGGGGTCAATGAAAAACACAAATAAGTATGAATAACTTATTTTAATATGCCAACGTTTCGACTAGAGTTTCTAGCCTTCTTCAGGGCTAAAAACAAAACAAGATAACAACCACAGTAAGTATAGAAAAATAAAAAAAATATAAAAAGAAAGTATAAACAGAATAATTTTATATAGGGAGATGGTCAGGGTTGCGGTCAAAAGAGAAATAAAAATAGTTTACAACTATTTATTTTCCGACGTTTCGCCC
>NW_027112056.1:494147-495710 GCF_000696795.3 Halyomorpha halys
CGCACCCCCAACCATCTTCTCCTCATTTATCAACTATTTCAACCACGGTCAACTATCTCTCATAATTATCAGGATTAACTTTCATTACTTATTCATAAATTCCTATCCCATTCCCTCATTCCTTCCACTCGAACTGACGCTGTCCAAGCAATATCTCAAGAAATGTCCAGGGCCCTGTTTCATAATGTATATATAAATATAGTAATATAGAAATAACGTAGTAATTACACTAATAATTATTTTTTTCATAATAGGGAGGACTATTAGTGATATTACAGGAGTTATAAAGTAATAAAGTACAAGTTACTATTTTACAAGTCTGTGTAATTGAATTAAGTTAAATCGACAAGACCAATAGTATTAGTTTGTACTTTATTATAAAACAGGGCCCAGATATCCTAGATATATTTATCACCTCCCAAATTTTCTTTCCTTAGACCACAGTCCAGTTATCCTTTCCTTACATTCGAGCTTCGTTCCGAAACCCTCTGCTCCCTCACACGGAAAACAAACCAATTTAAAAAACTCTTCTTAAAACTAAACATAACATTGACGAAGCAATAAAAAACTTCACAGACTCCACAAGAATTTGCATATACGACAACACGACGACCAGCAAAATTAACGTACTAACTTGCCACAGCACATTCGCATCTTATTAAAGGAAAAACGCAGAGCAAGAGCGAAGTGGCACAGGACTAGATACACCACAGATAAAACATATTATACTACATTGACAAACAAACTCAAAACCTCACGACTACTGACAAATCTTTATTAGTGGCCGTCCACTAAGAAGCTTAACTTCAAAAATTTTAATCACCCTCTTCTTACTGAATCACAAGCATGGACTAGATCGGACGATGAAAAAACGCGAGACCTATCCCACAAACATCGCACATGCTTCAACATCCTCAGGAATACATTTACTACTTTTTCCTTGGCTTGCTTGAACAGCTTCTTCTTTTAAATTTTATATTCCGTTTTGTTCAGTATAATTCCTCTACGAACGTCCTCCTAATTTGGTCCTGTAGCCAAGATTTTGTTACAGTATTCTCCGATACAAAAGACTGAAAACATGGTTAATTTGAGTAAACAAGATCGTGACATAATCACCCCTCGGGTAAAAATGGTACACAACTGGTGTACTAAAGTCTTCCCTCGCCCATAAAACGCACATGTTTTGGACTTTAATTAATGTAAAATTATCGAATAACATTTTCGGCAGTCTATAATCGGAGTCCACTTCAAAATAATATTAATAACAATAACAACGAAAAATTATTCAGATGAACATTCCAAAACTCATGAGGATTCGGCAACAGAAGTTAGAAAGACTATTTCGAATGTTTTGTTACTGTGAAGTTACGAAAACAAAGTTATTTCAGGGCCGTCCGTAGCTCAGATTGTTAGGCAAAGGCCTATCAGTCAGGGCGGCGCCGGTTCGAATACGGCCTGGGGTGTTGACTTTTTCATTAAGTGGCAATACCACAAAATGAATAGGTAAGTCGCCTGTAGATAACTAGGCAAACAAACATCACCTTCTCAGTGGATTGCCTTAAA
>NW_027112056.1:495845-498056 GCF_000696795.3 Halyomorpha halys
AATTTTCACCTCAATTTATTGACTATTGTTCATATAATCGTTCATAACTCCTCTTCATTTTATCCAAATCCTACGTTAATTATTAGAACTGTCGAAAAGCTAAATTTTCTGGTCTTTCAGTCTACATCTAATTTTTTTTTTTTTATATAATTTATTTATTGTTATTTACAACTGTATACATATAAACACATCGAGTAAATTTGCTGTAAGTAATATTATGATATGATACAAACATGTGGAGAATCTACCCATTGATAGAACTCCAAAAACACTTCTAAAGGAGAAGATCTCGAGGTCATGTTCTTTTCAGACGCCTAGGAGGATTATTAGGTAGTGACGGAGAAGGCTGGTTAGAAACAAGTGGATTTGGGTGGTTGGGAAGTTTTTCATGGAAAGATTGGTATCTGGTTCTGGCCCAATCGGCAACATAGGGGACATTGAGGTCCTGATGGATTTGATTTGTGACAAAGTAAGGAGCATTAAGGATTTTGGACACTAAGGATTGGATTCGAGAGGAATTAGATGGTTTAGAGGAGCACCATAGCTTAACTTTGTATGTCCAGATAGGCCTTATAACATTCATGTAGATCAGTCTTTTGTAATGAATTGGCAGTTTAGACCGTTTGTCTAGTAAATGCTGTAATAGTCGGAATCGACGAGCAGTTTCCTGTCTTTTAAGCCTTGTATGAGGATTCCATGTCAGTCGTTTGTCCAGATTTAGTCGTAAGTAACGGATTTGCTCAACAGGAATAAGTGGGGTATTATTAAAAGATCCTCCAGTTTTGGCATCATTCTTCAAGGGTAGTCATGTGAGATTTGAGGGATTGGGATACAATGTAATCTACTAAATTTGGATTTAATATTTCCATTTATATGGCCGAAAGATTTCAAATTAAGAAAAAATTTAAATTTAAATTTTAAAATGTTTTATTTTATATTTTCAATTATAATTTATTTGATTAGATCCGCATTGTACCCTTTGGCGTAGTGTTTAGTAACCTAAAGGGCAATAATTTTTGGCTTAAAAATTTTATTTTCATATTTTTCTCTCGTGCATTTAAGGGTTCCTCGATATGTTAAAATAAATATCAACTTTGTTTCACTCCTAAAAAAAAATTTTACCACACTTTGATAGATGAGTCGGGCTAAGTTGTTTCATTATAGTACTAATATACTTATTCAGTATTAACAGAGTGAGCAGATTCGACTCTTTCCGAAGTAGAAAAATATATTAATAATTCCCTTAAGGGTTTCTTCAAGTGCTATAAGCGAATTTCATCTTAAATTTATAATTTTAACTTAATAAAATAATTAGATATGATCATTAAATTTATATACATCCTCAAATATGGCAATAGAGAAGCATTGCCGGGTCAACTAGCAAATTGAATAACGCAATGGTTATAATGATGATATGGTTATGATAAACATTTTATTTTCTAATAACGAATTTTTCTTTATTTTGCTAAACTATTTCAAGTAATAGTATATAATAAGTAGTAGCAAAACATATTGTTATCATTTGTTTCCACTATCTCCTGAGAATACGTGCATAGGAAATTCCTCTAAAAGATAAAACTTATCTGTTTCTATAATTAAAAATAAATTGATTTTCACATTTTTAAATTTTGTCCTGTAATTCTACTATATAATTTAATTCTATAATTTGTTTATGGTGATCAGAGTTACTTGGGTGGAACTGAATATTACCCATGACCAGGAAAAAAGTAATTTAAGATTAGTTATGGACTGTACTGTGCAGAATTCACTTTACATTGAATTTTAACATTTATTTTAACCAAAACAATAAATTAGATTACAGATTTAATATTTTGATTGTTTGAGAGTGGCTTCTTTTATTAATAGACAAACTTCAATGATCCACTTTTATGTCAACTATTTATTTTAAAAAACCTTCCACAACGTTTCGGCCCTTAGGCCATTTTCAAGGAGGCACCCTTCACCATTGATGTCATTATTCATTAGATTGACTTTTTTTCAGGCTAATTGCTCATACTTGATATAAACTACATAATTTCAACAACATAGAACATACTTAATAGAAACGATAGAATATAACTTAAAACGAAATTAAAAATATAGAAATTTGGACACATGGAGTTGAGCTTTGGGGCTCCACTAAACCTTCGAATTCCTCTCGTATTCAATCCTTACAATCCAAAATCCTCAATGCTTCTTACTTTGTCACAA